>NW_024537995.1:0-16532 GCF_016628075.1 Suillus paluster
ACAAGGGTGTGTTCAAAGACCACCTTGTGAAGTGGTGCATCGATATCATTGGGGAGGACGAAATGGACTCACGTTTCAAGGCGATCCCGAATTAATCCCGGCCTTCGACACTTCAAGAAAGGGATAATCGAGTGTGAAGCAGTGGACGGGAACGTGAAACCAAAGAGATGCAGCGGAGTATTTGTTGGCTTATTGGCGAGCAGTACCTAGGTGAGTGTTTAACGAGTCGTTAAGATGATGTTTTGATGTCATGCCTTGCCAGTCGGTTTTTGGTAGTTGCACGATCTATTCTTGACTTCTCGTATTTTGCCCAGCTTCAAGTTCAGACGACTGAGTCCCTCGAAGCCCTACAAACCGCCCTGACTGTATTTCACACTAACAAAGACATCCTCAAGGAGCTCGCTGTTCGAGAGCATTTCAACATTCCGAAACTACACCAGCTCTCTCATTACGTCCAGTCGATCACGTTGTTTGGCGCAGCTGACGGCTTTAATACTGAACTTCCAGAGCGCTTACACATTGATTTCGCAAAAGATTCATACCGTGCTAGCAACAAACGGGACTACGAAGAACAAATGGCTTTGTAGCTCCAACGCCAAGAAGCCGTATTTTTATGTAGCGCATACCTGGATTGGTTGTCCCAACAGCCTTGCTCCAAGTCACCTGCGGGTCTCACCGGATGTCATTCAAACCCATACAACTTCGACGCAGATTCGGACACGGACTCGGAGTCGGAAACACCAAATCTTCCCGCCGCTGAACCACTTCAAGCAACACATGTCCTTGCGAAAGCCCCCACACATCCTCACCAATCCATTGGAACCATCATAACAGCACACGGTGCTACCGAGTTCCTCCCTGCTCTCCGATCCTTCTTGCTCAAGAATCTCCCGTGCAACACCATAGTCCCTGGACTTCAAGACCAATTCGATCTTTATCGTCAAGTGGTGATCGTGACGCCACCTGATTTACGAGTTAGCGACGTGCCACAGCGAAGGCGGATCAGGGCAACACCAGAAACGTTGCCGTCAGGCCGGAAGCCTGGTATCCCAGCCCGGTTTGACATGGCCTTGATAGCAGACAGGCCTCGCTCTTCTAACTTCCATACTCTTGAAGGTATTTTTTTTCCGGGTTTCTCAGCGGTCAATTTTGATAATCGTCTTGTTGCAGGTGTACGTGTAGCCCAAGTTCGCGCTATTTTCACCCTACCTCGCCAGTTCGGCGCATATTCCAGAGCCCTCGCCTACGTCGAGTGGTTCACTCCTTTCAAACCACCAGACCCTGTTTCTCGAATGCGACAGGTCTCGCGCTCAACACGACAACTTCGCTGCAACGCCGCTGTAATCCACGTTGACGAAATCGTGCGGCCGTGCCACCTTATACCGAAGATGGGACCAACAGTAGATCTGAGGTTGAGAAGCGGAAATGCATACGAGGTGGCGAACGATTTTTATTTCAACGAGTTCATCGATGGCGAAATGTTTTGCGCATGTGTTATAAGTAATTAGATACAACGACGTGTAGCTCCTGTAGCTACCTGTAGCTACCTGTAGCACGGGTGGTAACTATATAGCCGCATATAGCTTGCCTTTAGACTATATAACACTATATAGGACAATGTAGTGTAAGGTGTGACTACATAGTGCTACTGTGCCTACATAGTGCTATATAGCTGTCACTCGGGCTACGGCATTTAGGGTTTTTTACTGATGTTGAGTGGTTTGTAATTTGATGATCTAGCAACATGGCAATATCTTGTTCGGTGGTGCAATCGAGACTACCAGCGCATGAAACCCCACCTACACTATGACTGTGCGAATCAGACGTCACACGCCAGATTATCTGGAACTTCAGGCGCTATATTTAAAAGATGCCTTTTCAAACAGCAATGAAAGTAGACCAAAGACGAAATTCTTCGTAAATTTGCTGATTTTCACATTGTACGCTTGGTGTTTGTCTCTTCAATCATGGACCCAAAATCCACGTCCTTGACTCGTTTCAGCTTCTTACATTTGCAGACCAATTCAAGTAGGGGGTGGTACATCGAGAATAGGACAACTTGATTGGTGAACATAGAAACACATCTTTCCTTTGTAAAGTCAAACATTATAAAATAAACCCCCCTGCCAGATTTACGGTGATTGCTGTGAATGTTAACAATATATAGTTTCCTATGGTATTTTAATATGTTCACCAGTTCACTGATGTGAGTTGTGCTCATATCCTAGATACTTACAGACATTTCTGACTTCGCCTTAGACTATACTGAGCCCTGGCGTGTCATCTAGGACGACTCGGATGGGAAATGGATTCACGATGTCAAACAGGTATTCAGGCAACTAATGTCCTTGCCATCGAAGAATGATATGTGATAGTACAGCTGATAGCGTTGCCAAAATGGCAGACAACAAACCCTGACAAAAAAGGATACTACATACTATGTAGTGAGGTGGCTTTTTCCTGATGCGAGCCGTATCCTCATGTGCTTCGCTGTTCATGGCTGCGGAGCAACGAAATCGTTAGGGAGATGACGCCGGCGCTCTTCACCCCGTTACTCCCGTGAGTGACTCAATGATGTAAGTTGTGATTCTAATCTACAATCTCACTGTCTAACATTAATGCGCATCTTGTAAGTCAACTTTTTGATAAACGAGGATGACGGTGTACGTTTGTGCCATACTTATTCTGCTTGAGCTCGCCACTTTTCCTCAGCCTGGGTTGTGTTCGTAAACTGCCTAATTCAAATGCCGCCTAGACTTTATCGTGTGGTTCAACAACGACTTCTCCTTTTGCTGTTGCTTTCATATCTTGACTGAACAATTCCCTCACATTCACCGGACCATATCAAGTCTGGCAGGCAGAAAAAAAGATATGCTGTAAGTTCGAATTTTGTAGCTAGGCTGTGTCGCGTCCTTGAGGGCCCGATGGCAACCGGTGGGTTCACGATTGAGCTCTGCAATCAGCAAATGCAGCTGCACCAGTCAACGCCGCCTCAAACTGTATCCAACATGCACGAGATCACGGAAGGTACTCAGCCCACATCTTCAGTATATTAAGTTTGGAGCCGAGAAGCACAGAAACCGCAGTGCCCCCAGAGGTTCCGGTGCTCCTGTGGGTACAGACTATCGGGTAAGATAAGTTAGACACTATGACCACCTGATGATACGCAGCAAGTTATTCTTCAAGTAAACAGCTGCATCCCACGTTCAGTAGGCTAGACCATTAGTAGGCTAGACTAAAATCAATATCGTACTGCAGTACGTTGTCGAAGACTCAATTATAAGTAAGTGCGAATATATATTCAACAAGAATATGGACGGACAGAAATACAAGACTTGCACCCGTGATGGATGATGCACCGCTGGGCGCCCAGCAGTTGATGACAACAACTTATTTATAGTATTTTGTATACTTGTCAAATTTAGGTAGCACCCCAAAAGTCAAAGGCTGCCAAAATAACTTCCTCAGAAGACTCAGGTAGCACCTAAATTGTTTTTTGTAGTCCTCGGCCTGATGCTGGGAATGTGCATACAACCAGTACAACCAGTGTTCGAGCAAATCTGCATCACTGTTGCCACTCACCAGCTATTATTACAAGTGGAAGAGGATGTACTAGCTTGATGTAGCTCCTTACCTGCATCCATCAGCTTCTGTGATATGATGCTCCAATGCGATTGTCATAAAGACTGCGGAAGCTAGTGAGAGCCCGCTTCTCTCCGGTGGTCGTGACATGCTTGACCTAAATTTGTCTCAGGGTTCTAGCTTGTCGATGTCGGTGTCGTTAGCGGAGTCTTCGTATGCGATTTCACGCATCAGACGAATATTGTGTTTGATGTAACAAACTTGGAAGATTGAATGAGAGTAGCGCGTCCAGTAGAGTTTGAAGTGATAAGGTGGCACATACAGTAACACATGTTCTGACCGTCCGTCACATTAAGATATCCCTTCGCAATACGCGCTTCAAGCCAGGTTATTTGAGCGGTATCCTCAACCTGCGGATGAGGCGCTCCCTGTGGCACAGGAAAGAAGACCGCGAATCAGTTGACCACGCTTTTGACATTTCAGTATCTGAAGGACAACCCGAACCAGAACAAGCAACCACATTCTCCAGGGGGGCAGTCATCGCTTTTCTCTGAGGCCAACAAATACTCGCTATATCAATACGACACAAGACCGTACACCAATTCCTCGGTCGCGATATCTAGGTAGTAAAGCATAGGATATGCTCTGCGATAGAGACTCACTTCCCGGTGCCTGAACGGCACAGCTGATGATTTTATTTTGAGGGACTCAACCGAAACATGTGGGTACCAAGAGCAGGTGTTTTGCGCACCGAGTCGGCGCGACAATCGCGGGCGATACGATGCGAAGATGTACCCTTGATTTTTTGAAAGATGTGATAGATTGTGTAAGTGGATCGGGGATGGGGGCTACAAAATGGTGAATCTTGTAGATGCTCGCGTAAAAGTTCCATTTGCGATCAATAGGGCACGATGTACGAGAACGCCAACGCCTAGTATAGGTAGCCGAAGAGCTGCGATAACTGCCTTGAAAGATTCAGAATCAAGCCTATGATGAACCTAGTCCAGTAATGGGCTTGCACGTAGTAAGAAGACGGTAATAGAAATGTAGAATGTGTCATCGCGCTGCAACGTGAGTGGAGCCAGGGATGGTGCGGACATAAAGACGCAGTGACCAGCGCCTCGCTATGTAGTAGGACGCCGGTAAGCACGCTACGATCAGAATACCGTTTTATGCCACCTGCGCAGCGGGATGCTCATACATACCGACATGATCAAACTCCGATGCCATCATGTGTGGAGGCTGTGTACATGGATCCTAACGGTTTGAGTACAGACATCGTATGCATCGAAGCACTTTGCAAAAATACGTCCTGAGGCCTGAGTACTGAGTTCCCGACGTAGTTGAAAACCAATCAGACGGATGCCACGACAACAAAAAAACCAGCACGTACGGTATGCCAGGTCGTCCCTCTAATCCTTACTAGGTACGTGAGGTAGCACCAATGACATTAATTTGGACAACCTGGCATCCATGGAATCATTAGTTAGTCATATATATGTTATATATACGCTTGACTCTGCTTGAAGGAAGACCTCAGATTCAGAAAGAAAGACAAGTGAACTACTAGAGAAGCCGCGGAGTTGGAAATAATTCATATACTCATTTCGGGAACGCTCCTATTTCCGATGCCCTCGAGAGGTGAGTCTCACTGACAAGTCCTTTTCACCGGTCGAAAAAATAAATAGATTCCTGACCTCTCGGTAACAATTCTCTCTCTTCTATCTACTGCTGCTAGTATGTTTGAGCGCGGTATTTTGAATCTAGCCCTCTTTTAGCCCCTTCGTGCAATACTTAATTCAGTTTAGCCACTACCGCATACCTCATCAAGTTCTCACTCAGATCACTGTCTCCGATGAGCATTGCCGAGAAAAAAATGATGAGCCCGCCTTCCCGCAGCCTGCCGCTACTTCTAGCGTGACAGAATCCTGTGGCTTGGTTTTTGGTACGCACTTCCAATAATACGCCGACGTGCTCACAGATCTGGTATAAAGAGGTCCATGAAGTGTTCAAACAGTAATTATCATCCTCTGCCTCTAAGTCGTCTGATCATTACTTGCAATGTCTGTTCTCTCTGCTTTAGTTCTAGTAGCTGCTGTTGCGACTGTCGCTCAAGCCCAGTCTCTGAACGTTGTCAACTCTTGCGGCGAATCTGTTTTCTTGTACACGCAGACCAGCTACGGTTCTGTCGCAAACAACGTCAACGTCGCCGCAGGCCAGAGTGCAAACCTAGGCATTAGTTCCAACTGGGATGGTGCTGTCAACGTCGGTAAGTGTGTAACATCCCTCCTTAGCTTCTTTCTGACCGCGCCACTAGGTACTGGATGCAGCGGTTCCACATGTACCACTGGTGGCCCTACCTGGGACGGTAACACTCCCTTCAGCAGAGCCGAATTCAATTTTGTGAGTCTCAAGCGCTGTGGTAGATGATCTTTAACTCAAAAGCGTAGTACGCAATCCCTGGAAGCGTGACATATGACATCTCGCTCATTTATGGCTATAACGTTGGAATGGAGATTTCCTCCGCTGATGCTAGCTGCGATGTTTTCGCTTGCACCATCTCATCCGGCTGCGTAAGTAATTTATCTGTTTTGACATCATACATTTTCATACTGGTTTCAGCCTGTTCCGGGACCTGGATCCGATACATGCTACTCTCCGTGCTGCTCCTCTGCAAGCGCGTGCAGCGGCGGCGCGCTTCCCGCTAGTGGAGGAGGCTGTACTGACAACGAGGGACCTGGCCCGAACAGTGCATTCTACTATGATACTTGTCTTAATGCCTATGCGTTCCCTGACAACGACGGCTCGAGTATGTATTTCCATCTTACGAACATCTACGCGGTGAAACTAATAACCGTTCAGATGGCTGGACACCCGCTGACAATGTCGTTTACACTTGCGGCAACACTGATATCACCCTTACTCTGTGCTCTGGCACAACCTCTCACATCGAGTAGATATAAATGATGGAAAGAGGCGTTCATGCCACACTGTTTGGAGCTGTAATATTCGTTCGATACAACATGATTTCTTGGTAAGTCGTTTTCCGGTAGCAAAGTGGACTTACACTTAGAATAGAGTCTGCTCATATGCGAGAAAGTTGTGAAATGAACTGCTACGAAGTGCAATCTCCTTGTGAGCGACGCGTTCTCGAATGCCGTGGCCGAAGACATCATCGCGATCCATCATAGCTGCCACATGAACTGCCGTGGGGCATGCTCATTTCCTTACTACGTGTAGTTTTTCGTGGCTGGAACTTTGCTTGCAATCATATCAGACTGCCAATAATAATGAAAGCCATCTTACAGTCTCTAAATGCGTATTCGACATTTTGGCGGCGACCAGCATCTTCCTCAGGGGCTGCGCCCGGAAACTGCCGAATTCAAACGCCGCTTATTAGCTTCTGGAGAAATGATATTTCTTTGAAGGTTACCTGAACAACAGCGTGCTACTTCTCCTCTGCTGCTTTATCTCTTGACTAAATAATTACTTTTTATGGCTCCCATCAGGTCTGAAAGGCAGAAAAAGCCATACACTGTAAGTTTGATCTTATAGCTGGTGTGTCGTGTCTAACCATTGGTGCCTACAGCGTCCTCGAGGGTCCGATGGTCATTGGGTCCACGACCGAGCTCCTCTGCAATCAGCAAAATCAAATGCACCAGCCAGCACCCCTTCAAACACAAAGCTCATCGTATCCAACCTGCATTACGAGATCACGCCTAAAGACTTGGTGGTAGGTCTCTCATGCCACTCATAACCAGACAAGTGTCTCATACACCCTCTTCAGTCCATTTTCGGACAGATAGGCACGCTCGTTCGCGAGCCATTGATCAGGGTACGATGATTCCGAATTCGAATACACCCCATCACCTCCTGCCCGGGTTTTTATCTCGCTCGCATGGACCGGACAATGCTTGTGGATGACCCGGATCGCTTTCGCTTCTGGCTCATATACTGGAGATGACAACGAAACTGAACCTGAAACTCGCTTTTAATTTTTAAAGTACGACCGCAGCGGACGCTCATCTGGTGTGGCAATTGTGTCTTTCGAGACACCCTTGCAGGCAACGCGTGCCAAAAGACAGTTTGATGGTAAACTTGCCAAAGGTATGTGTTGTTAGTCGGTGTATGTTTTGAGTCCGCAGTATCACCCGGATACGTTTCCTAATTCAATCATTTGTCCTGATTCTTTTCTGCCAGGACAACCTATGGAAATCGCATTCGACACCGCGCCTCTGCGAACATCCTCGCTCTTGAGTAGGATTGAACGACCTTCGTTGGCGCAGCGCTTGAGTGGCGGTGCTGAACCGAAACAGCAGGGAGGGTAAGGAGTAAAAAATCTTTCTTGAACACTCTTCTAATTGTATTCTCGTATCCTTAGCGCCGGTCCGACTCGCACTCGCCCACCACGATCTGTAAGAGCTCCCCCATCATCATCGAAGACTAAGGCTCCGAAGCCTACGCGATCCAAAGCCCCCACAGCGGAACAGCTTGATCAAGAACTTGATGTTTTCATGGCTGATGACAAAGGTGCTGCGAGTAATGGAGTCAGGAAGGCAGCTATTGCTGTAGATGATGTTGAGATGGCGTGATCTGTTGGGTTCGTGTCAAGTTTCTGTACATATTAAATGTATATGCTATTATATCTCGTGCTAGTTACATGCTTTTAGTGTTCTGAATAAGTTTTGAAAGATTCATTTTTCCTCCATGCATACCAGGTTGGTAGCAGTTCTTTGGTTTGTTAAATGGGAAATACCCCATGGTACCAGCTTGGCGTGGTGACGATACTACAAGAAAGCATGTAAAGAGTCGAATATTGGGAGTGCATAATGATAATGTTGTAGATTGTCTATTCAGTACTTTTCATCCCCCGTAATTACGCCGCGTTCCTCTTCAACGCGAGTACGTATCGCTGCAGATTGCTCTTCCGTGAGCAATATAATGTCATATTGCAATAACTTGAATGAGCCACCGCGAGGAAATCCGCGTTTACGAGCTTCCTCGTCGTCTACAATGTCCTTCAAGCTCTGTTGAGAAGGAGTGTCAAATAAAGTAGCCAAGAAACTTGGGAACCTAGACATACCACTACCAAGGATTTCTTGACACCGAAGACACAGTCGCTTCTCAGGTAGTCGCAACCCTCCGGATACAATGCCGTGACGAGCTTGTGGAAACCAGGGGCTTCGACCATCATGTGTAAGTGGTTTGGCCGCATGTTGTGCCTACCAAGAAGGCAAAGAAGTTCGCCAACAGGACCCTTTTATGTGGAGAGAGCATTTTCAGGCCAAGGTCACGTAGGCATGAGGCATTGACTTACGTCTCCAGGAACTGGGTACGCTATCGGCACAACAGCGCGATAGCCAAATCTGCCATCATCATCAGAGCGTAGGCGACCTCTGCAGTCGGGATGCGAGCGGTCTGCATATTGCGTGTCATAGAATCCTGATGGGAAAGGATGAGTATGAACTGTAAGACGAGAATCGGAAGGAACTAACCATCGGCATCGGTTTCCCAAGTGTCGATGATGGCATTAGGGATTGGTTGCCCTTCCGTCGTCAAAATCCGACCTTCAACGTACATGTAATCTCCTTTTCCTTCAGATGCGATGGATTCACCAAATTCGACTGCGACGCCGTTTACAGTCCGGACGTGTACTAGGATTACTTGCAACTCACCATCTGCAGCATCCTCCGTGAAGAATGGACCCAGGACGCTGTTTTCAGTTGCTCCTCCCGCAACGGGGTTATTTAACGAGTCGACGAGAGCAGAAACACCTAGGATATCTGATAACAGAATTGTTTCTTGACGCAGTGGTGTGCACTTTTGTCCGGTGCGCGTCAAGAAATCGATCGCTGCCATCCATTCATCTGTGGTCAGACTAGGGATAACCAGAGTGTCAGTAGAGAAGCGGAAATTCAACAAGGAATGAACGTGCCTGGTCTCATTGACGAACTGGTGTAGATGCTTGACCAGGGTCTTGAAGATGAACCTGTGTCGTCTGCAACGTGTTATATGTATACCCCCACTTGTGTTAAAAGTGCAATGCTGGCACGTACGGATTGGGCGTTTGCTCGATCAGCTTCTGAATGTTGGCTGTGATGATGTCTG
The DNA here is from genome assembly GCF_016628075.1 of Suillus paluster. Lineage (NCBI taxonomy): Eukaryota > Fungi > Basidiomycota > Agaricomycetes > Boletales > Suillaceae > Suillus > Suillus paluster. The sequence goes on from NW_024537995.1 coordinate 9,691, forward strand.
GTCTGTCAGGTAACTAGTGCCTTGTCAGAAAGATCGGGTGAGTACCACAACAAGGACTTACTGGCAAGTCGAAACTTGGAGGAGGGATGCCGTTTGAGCTCGCAACCTTGACTTCTGACATGATGTGGTTTCAGAGAGGGGTGGGTACTATAGTAGGGCTGGGACATGGAGGTTATATACATAGTGCGAAGCCAATGACGAATGATTCTATGTAATTCGGATCTTTGACCCTTCAGTTACAGCCCTACCTGGACGCAACTGGACGGATCATTACGTAATACGGCACCGGAAAAGACCTCAACCATCGCTCGGCAAGTATATTTCTAGGTCATCTTATGCCGCCATAACTCCCTTTGCTCCTCGCTGCCCCTTGGCACCAAGTAACCATGCCGCCACCATCACCCATATACTTATATATTGAACATTCAGCCTGGGGCAAGATTTCCTCGATTAACATAAGGTGAAGCAGAAGGACAGTATATTTATGCAACCTGATCTTGCATTACTCAGGCGTGGCCACCGATTGGATCTCCGGGTCGGCTTGATGTTATGACACGATGCAGCCGCTATCGTACGAGCAAGCCCAATTGCCGCAACGCGGAGCAAGATAGGTTAACTCCTGGGCTAATAGCCCTGGGCTGATGGACAAGCCCCCCGTGCTTCGGGCGCAAGGCTGGCTGGATGTTGTCATTTCGCTATCTGATGTACTTCGTTCTCGCAATTGCTGGTCCAATGATGTCCTGTCAATTGAGGTACTTATCATATTGCTATTTGTTCTAGTCTATTTTGCTAACTTCATTTTTAGAACCAGGAAAGACAATCGTACGGACGACATAGTTGACAACATCCTCATTCTCGCATGCTGGTACGCAAATCTCTACTCGAATACATACGTGAGTGTCTTGCCGTGTTCTTGTTCCCTTCGTACAGGCAGTCTTGCGTTATTTTGATATTAATCTAAGGATAATGTGGTGATAAGCACAAGGTCCAGTAACAATTCGACAGCTAACAACACAAGCAACACGAAGACACACGAAGACACGACAATAATTAATTAAACCCTGACATTGGGCCAACCCGGCGAAGAACTTCTCCTGGGCCCAGCCCTGTGCTTCCATCGTGAAAGTTACTTCTAGTTCCGCGGTCGTCTTTCCATAGTTCCCAGCAGCAACGCCAGATAACAGTCATACGCGGGGCTGCTGCCAATCTAGCCATGGACACCTTACCGCTCAAAGTGGGTTATCGAATGATATCTGAAAAGATTTATGGATCCTAGCAAGGCCGTGGGTCAAATGCGTCAATACGGTTCGTGGTTTTGAAGAGTTATGAAGACGACCTCGTGGGTACAGTACTACTCCAGAATCTGGAGGGTGACTAGAAATAGTGCGTGTTCTACTTGGATAGCCGTAGATAGCTGTGGATCCAGAGTTTATTTTAGGCAATTAACCCCGATGGCACGACCTTGAGCCTGAATATATCTGGCAGTGGATAACAATTAGTCTCCCCTAGCCGGACCTATAGAAGAAGGAAGGCAAATCGTTCCTTCTAATAGATAACAATGGCGCTGGCACATAAGTGCGTACGTTATGCATGTTATATCTTTAAATCAATCAAAGCCACAGCCTCCCTATCAAGCTATATATATGTAGAGCCAAGTAGATATCAATCAACACGAACCCTTCTTCGCCAGCGACATAATGAACTTCGACCGGTTTCTTAAGTTTTTCCTGCACATCCTGTCTTAGTTAAAAAATCGCATCACGAAACTAGAATCTGGTGGTGTTTCGTAGCCCCATGCTACGTTTGGAGCTGGCTACAGCTGCTATGGCGGGAGGAAATGTGGTCTGCAGACACTACTACACGTGATATTCTGGCCTCCTCAACGAGTCGGCGTCCCCAAAGGGATCACAACCAACGCGCACGTCTAACGATGATCCTTGATTTGTTATCAGTACTTGATAGTAGTACCTTCATACGACGGTGGGTTCGAAACAGGAGCGCCTTGTCGAACACAAAAGGCCACATGTGACATCTCTCTGAAAATCTCTGCGAATAACTTTAGTAATACACACGAACGGTTGAATTGGCAAGCACTAGCACGTACGTGTAATGAAATGAGTTGATGAGAACAACAGATTCGAGGCCCCTTCGGCTGGATGGGCTCGGAGAGGTGGATATTCCGAGATCCAAACTTTCTGGTTTGGTAGAACAAGAGTGTTCATGTTCAAAAATCGAAAAGCTTGTCATTGAGAATATTCCTCCACATCACACAGTAAGCACTGGCAAAATATCAATCATATCTATCATATCTGTGACGTACATGCGAAGGGCGCGACTATTGTTACACGATAATACAAACTACAGTCATAATGGCAAGGTCGACGATCATAATTTGACTTGAGCGAATTCCGTCAAGAATTTCTCTTGCGCTTCAACCACCACCTTGACGTGTTCAAGGGAAAGTGGTTCATCCCTAGATCCACAAGTATAAGTACCGGAGAACACATCATGCAAGGATGTGACGTACGATGACATGGCCAACGCTTGCGCGGTCCGCACAAGGTTCTTGATAGTCCGACCTACAAATTGGGAATTAGTTGAAGGAAAGGTTTTGAACATGAAAATAGGCTCATACCGTTGAAAGGCTTCTCAGCCAGTTCCTTCAGGTCAGAAAGCGAAACATAGCACTGCGGCTCTCGTCCTTCGAGTTTGACAAACCCGTCCGGACTCTGCCGTCCATCTCCAGGTTGTCCACTGCCGCCCCACAACTCGCACCCAGCAAGCTCGAAGAACTTTCGCCAGATGGACAAACGGGCGTCAGCATCCAAGTCTGGGTACTTCACGGCTTTAAACAGACATCAATGAGAGAAGGATCATTAATGGGGTAGATAACTACCGATGGAGAAACGCGATAGGAAAGCTTCGTCAAAGGCCTGGATACGATTGGTAGTCAAGAAAAGGACGCCGCGATGGTACTCGAGCACCCGGAGAGCAACAGAAACGAGGGCGTTTCGCTCCAACTTCAAGAACGTTCAGGGAAACCATAATGATTCATATGAGATTTATGATAACCGACCTCGTGAAGACTCCTTTGCTCCAGGAACACCTAAACGTGCAGCATATGTATAAGGAACGAGGATGAAGCGTGGGCGTCGAAATCAACTCACATCGGCTTCGTCAATGAGGACGACCGCATCCCATGTTGTTGCAAGCTGTAACAGTGCTAAGGTAAGAAAGGGCGAACAAAGATTTCATCTCACGAACCTTCAGAATATCACCCAGCTTTTTCTCCAAAGTAGCGGGTGTAGTCGAAAGCTCGAGCGAACTAAGAACGTAGAGAGGCCGTTTCAGGTGTTCGGCCACAGCCTCCGCGGTTAGTGTTTTGCCTGTCCCAGGCGGACCGTGCAGGAGCGCGATCTGAAAACGTGTTGGTGACACCAGAATCATCCAAGCATAGAAAAGTGTCCTTACCAATCCTCCACCTTTCCCAGTAATGACGTCAGAGAACACCTCCCTAGAGGTATTGGCCGTCTTTGTGACATTGACGAGTCCTTTGATAAGAGCCTGATCACTTATCAGAGGCTGATCCTTCTGTTGCCAATGTTCTTACCTTTGTCGCTTTATTAAGAACGAGATGGTCCCAAGCACGTTCATTGAAATGGATCTCCTCAAGTTTACGAACATCAAACTGCTCCCAAGACTGATGCAAGGGTAGTCAGCATGGGGTTCGATCGACATGTCAGTTGGTTTATACATGCCTTGCGACGGACATCGAAACCATATACTTTCACTGGCAAGAGGTCCAATTTGTCTTCCGCGATCATCTTTCTGATGTTATTATAAGCATGGAATCCACGAGGTCTAGCGAGAACATACACAGGTTCCTGCCATTCTCCACCAACGTTATCATCGCTAACGGAAGGCTCATGAACGTTGGAAGCTCGGTAACAAGACGGTACTTACGCATAAGGAGAACCAGGACGAGGAACATGTGTATCACAATAACCAGGCACAGGTGGCGGTGGCGGAGACGCCGTGCGGTATCTACCTGAATGTGGAACATATCCACTAAGCCTTGAGTTAGCATATCAATCACGACATCGAGATCGGAGGGTGGTTACTGTGACTCTAGCTCCCTCTCGTCATAGCCTTTTTGATCAATAATCACGCGGCGCTGAGAACTTTGTCAAGCTTCATGAATGAGAGTGATGAAGAGCTTACACCATCACCTTGGGGCGATAGGTCAGCCAAACACAATGAGACATCAAACATTACGCACAGGCCTTGAAATGGACACCCGATACAGCAGCATACAATCTTCCGCGCTCTGAATGAATGAATGTAGAGACGCGCTTCATTAATCGTGGCAAATAGAGGCGCACCAGTCAGTTCTTGGTGTACGTCATCTGACATAATTTTGCACTGAAGATCAGACAATGCCTTTGTCCCCTAAAATACCATGCGTGAATAGCCGCAGTGTTAGTAAGAAGGTTCAGCTTACGGGGTAACGATGAATGTCAACAAGTCTCATATCGTGGACGTAACAATTGCCATCCCACGTCATACCATGGCCTTGGAGGTTAAGGGTTCTGAAAGTTGAAGTTGGGTCAAAATTTGAACGAAAATACTGGCGAAAACATCCTTGCCCGAAAGACAAGTCTTTGCTCGTGCTATCCAGTACAAACGCCAGCTAACCAGCATAAATCGCTTAGTACACTTCGGCAAATATAATGACTGACCTGGTCACCCAGATCATCGTAATAGTATTTCCCCCCTTTCTTGAAATAGTACATGAGAAGATCAAATGAAATGTGGCCGTAAGATAGCTCTAATTCTAGGCGCTTGGATCTGAAAAGGTAGGGATGAACATTTATTTGCTTCTGTGATACAGAGATGCTCACATGGGCTTGAACTCTTCCTCGACCAAAGGTATAAGAACGTCCAAATGATCAACTAGATCCTCGAGGTACTTCTGGGCGTCCTGTTCGGTTTTCTGCGCTGAAGTGGAGCGTTAGCTAATATCCGACAGAAGTACCGCAGACACAAATGACGCATACGGGACAGTGAGTCTAAGCGGCCAAGATCGTGTGCTTTTGTCTGCAACTCTTTCCCGGAAAGGTTAGACAAGGCTGAGCGGGCGTCCGAAAGGTGGTCCTTGAGGTCGTCGAGTTTGAATACAAGGTGAGTGAGAGGCGACTCCGGATTCGAGTTGAAAAATTCTCCACCGATAACCATGCTGAGAAGATGGAATAAGGATATCGCAGAGGAAAATACTCGGAAATCACAGACCGCAGGAAGTCGATCAAGGTGGCGCTGAAATGGCTGAAAACCACATCAGGTTCCGCTGTGAAGAGGTAAGCACGGAGCCGGAGGTGATACATAAGATATCTTACCCTCCCGGTGATGACGAATGTCGAGATAAAAGTAATTGTCAATGTCCTCGCGAGGTGGCGCGGGTTGAACAGATGATGGGTCGTATGGTTGCCAAGCGTATTGCACGGCTTGAGCGTCCCATCCTGGCGTTGGAGGTGGCCATGCAACTAGATTATCCGGCTTGACTGGAGCCCATATCCGCCAACGTCGCAAGTAATGGTGTCCAGCCTCCTCCGTTTTGTCGAGTGGGAGCTCAGGGACATTTTCCTGTGAGAAACGTTACAACCGAGAATCACAAAATATTAACTGAACCTACTGCTAATGCCCCAGGGATTACCGGTTCATTTGTTTGCATCCTTGCTGCTGTTATGGATAAAGCCACTATGCCAAAGTACAGATGGGGGCGAAAAGATGATGGGGGCAGTCAGGAGGTATTCTGATGGCCGTTTTATAGTCGTTATCTCTCACACGAGGCTCAGATACGCCCATAGATGATTATTGATGAACCTTAACACTGGAAGTTCCAAATGTTATTCCAGGTTCGGACACTGGGCACTTTTGCAAGCGCCCCGTGGTAAGCGGTGTGACCGATAGATGGTTGACCCTTGGTTGACACAATCAGATGTACAGGCTTGAGCGCTTGGGCTGTTATTAGGATAGGGACCATGGCGAGTAATTTCGCATAGACGCTGAGATGCGGTTGACGGGTACTAGTAGTACCGAGCACCGCTTACAGGTGCCCATGACCACTGACCATTGTGTTGTAGATGAACGCCTGAACCTGCCTAACTTCGAAAGCCACATCCATATGACACTCTGCGTCTGCTCAGTATAAACCGGTACAGTTCGCGGAAAGGTTGATTAATTTTGTGAACTGAATAAAAATCGATAAATCCAACCGAACATCTCGTACCCAGATCCGATGCTAGTAGGTAGCAGGCCTGCTTACGAAGGATACATCCAGGTGACTGACGGAAACGACTCAAAAATCACGCTGAAGTCCGATCCAGAGTCCAGGCGGCTGACAAGTCACAAAAGAGTCAGGTCGGATCTAAGTGGCTGACAACGTCACATCACCGTCCACGCTGCACAGAGATCAATACTATGCATGAGTTCCTTGGGCCTATCACGAACATCATGATAGCGCCGGGTTCAAGACATGAACCATGGCGTGAACTTCAAACGTAGCAATCGAATCAATCCTAGGGCCGGCCTGATGAGATGCTGACCAGTGACAAAACTTAATGGATGTTGTATTCTGAAAGAAAGTCGCAATCGGAAATCATATCTACGAAGGCTAGCGCTGACGATTCACGAAGGCCTTACTAGTCCTCCTGTAGTCAGACCTTGAAAAAAGGAGGACAGACGTTCTTCTTTTTCTTCTTTCAGCAAGCTCGTGGGGAGTCGGGACAGGTGCTGGTGGGGACGAACGAGCCCAAATATATCACGTGAGTGCATGCCGTAAAAAA
>NW_024537996.1:0-16528 GCF_016628075.1 Suillus paluster
CCTTTGTCTTTATCTATCATCACAAGCCCCCATTCATTCTTTGTACTTATGCTTTGACGACGCCACTTGCGCTTTGACAGCGCTTTGCCCGTTCTCTCACCATATATAAATCCGCATGTATCTCTGTTTACCCAGTCAATTGATTCCCTCTTAGTGATCTGAACTCTTGCAGCCATCTGAATGTTCCGTCAAAGCCAAAGTCTCTGTTTGCATCACCATCTGATCTCTAGTCTTCTTGCTGCTATCTACTCTCATAACAAACCCCTTCTCCTCAATCGCATCTCACCGAGTTGATTCCCCTTAGAACTCAATCAAGCCTTACAAACTGCATTTAACAAAAATGCACATTGTAAGCAACTCATAGTAAATGTTGTTGTTGCTCTTGATCCTTCTATTGCAGTCATAAGCAGAGTTTCAAATTATCTGTCTTGGGTGATGTTTCATAGATTGTATACCTTCGTTATCTTGGGATTCTCTTGCTGTCTGGGTACTAGGGTACTGCACGGGTATGGGTATCAATAAAAATGGGTGCGGCATCTGAATATATTTCGACTACTTAAACAAGTTGAAAACTGTCAAACTCTAAAGAAACTGTCAAACTCTAAAGAAACTGTCAAACTCTAAAGATAAATATAAATGTCCTGCATGACCAATGCATGACACTCGCAAACCTTCATCACCTACTAGTACTGCCCATCATGCAGCTCACCTTTGCAGCCACAGCCAAACAAGTTATCAAAATGACTGGGAAGGCCAAAGCTGCTCTAGAAGAGAAGACTATCAGAACTTCATTGAAGAAGTGGGCAAATGATGGCAGTGGAGATAGTGGGAACACGAACCTGAAGAAGGCAAAAAAAACCCTACTGCCTGGTAACACTCCTAAAGGATTAATACAATTGTGTGGGCCTAAATCAAGTAGACACTCTCAGATTGTGCGCGAAAAGCAAACATCTATGATATTCACTAAATCAAGTAGACACTCTATGGAAAGTGAGTATAGGTGAATGTGAGTAATAAATAGGTATCTTACCTCAGATTGTGTGTGCGAAGGTAAATGTCTGAGGTATCGTCTCGAATACGGAGTGACTAAATAGATCCAATGATCTTGTAAGTACGTGAAACCGACACATACTTCAGTAATTTTGCCACATAGAACCCTGGCCCCAGATGTGCCAGAAGGCCGTAGAATCATGGCCAGCCAGTCACTGGCCAGAGTATGTAGAATCCAGCCAGCCAGAGCATGTGGAATCAGTGTGGATTTGTGTAGATATGTGATATTAGTATTACTATGAAAAAAGTAGCTAGCCTTATGGCTACAGGATTGAATCCAGCCGGCCAGAGTATGTAGATTAGTATTGATGTAGATAGATAGATAATTACTAGGATTACTATGATTGAAAGCAGTAGTAGTGGCAGCCTGTGCCTACAGGATGTAGAATCAAGGTGGCCAGTCACTGGTTTCAAATTGCATACTGGCCAGATGACATCTACAACATGTAGAATCAGGGCTGGCCAGTCATTGATTTCAGAATTGCATACCAGCCAGCTTGATTCTACATCATGTAGAATCAAGCTGGCCAGTCACTGGTTGCTAAGTTTTGTACGGCTGGATGTCTTCTACAATATGTAGAATCAAACTGGCCAGTCATTAGTTTCAAAATTGCATACCAGCCAGCTTGATTCTACATGTTGTAGAATCAAGGCTGGCAGGTCATGGTTCTATAATTGCATACCAGCTGGATGACATATACAACACATAGGATCCAGCTGGCCGATCATTGGTTGCTAAGTTGCATACCAGCTGGATGACTTCTACAATATGTAGAATCAAGGCTAGCCATCCTTGGTCTCAGACTAACTTTAGTAACCACTGACTGGCTGGCTTGATTTTACAACATGTAGAATCAAGCTGGCCAGTCTGTAATTCTGAAACCAATGACCGACCAGGCCTTGATTCTACATATCATAGAAGACATCCAGCTGGTATGCAACTTAGCAACCAGTGACTAGCCAGCTGGATTCTACATGTTGTAGATGTTATCCAGCTGGGATGCAATTATGAAACCAATGACTGGCCAACCTTGATTCTACATATTGTAGACTGATCTGACTGGTATGCAAATAGCAAACAGTGACTGACCAGCTGAATTTTACATCCTGTAGGTATAAGACTGGCTACTATTCTCATAGTAATACTAATATTATATATCTACATCGACCAGCACTGATTCAATATACTCTGGCTGGTGACTGGCTGTCCATGATTCTATGTGGAAAATGACTGAAGGGTCTAAAATCATAACATGATCTCTAAAAGATTAAGAGCCAATTTATTCAGAATTGTAACAGGTCACTACACACTCCTGTCAACTTTGTAGTCAGTCACCAGTAGTACACTAGGTGGAGGGTTTCATAACTTGAGTGCCAGCTTGATATTAAAAATATTATATCTTTGCCAGTCAATAAACCATATCCTGTTTTGGTCACCTTCTCACAGGCCTCTGCATTCTTCTCACACTTTTCATTTTCGCATTTTCAGCACACACAGTGTGGGAATTACTCCACAACACCAAAAACATCACCTAATATGGTGATACCCCACCCAATATAATTATTCTCACCACCCTCCACACCTCTCTGCAGCTTCACACCATACCACAGGTAGCTCCCCCTTCATATATAAGTAGTATTTTGGCATATATATAAGGATTAATACAATCATGCGGGGTCTGTATAGACAGACACTCTCAGATTGTGCACACAAAGGCAAACATCTATTATATTCACCTGTAATAGACAGGACACTCTGTGCAATGTAAGTAAGGTGAAATATAAGTAAAGAACTAAGTGTCCTTACCTCAGATCGTGCATGCGAAGGCAAAAATCTGATGGTAATGAGTTGACGAAACGGCGATAGCTAAATAGTTTGAGTGATCTTGTAAGTTAGTGAAACTTGGGACAATGGGAATGAAGGCGCTGGCCATAGCACACAAAGGATTCAGTAGGTACAAAAGCGAAAGTGAATAACAAGAACCAAAAAAATAGAAACATATGATTCAATAAGCTCAACCAATCAGAAGATCAAACAAATAATGGAGTGCCACGGCTGCAGGCGCACTTGCTCAATTCCAACACTCCCCCTCAGAGCGAACGCAGTCCAATTTCTACAGCAAAGTGCTTGACTTTTGGTGAAGGCAATGCTTTCGTCAGCATGTCTGCTCTCATGTCCGCATAGGGCATAAATGAGTCGAAGTTTTCATTGTTGATGACCCAGCAGATAAAAATGGAACAAATATCAATATGTTTGGTGTGAGCGTGATATTGGTTGGTCCTTAGCGAGGGCAATAGCAGGATTGGTTACAGAGAACAGTGTGGTGGGAGTAGTGATGGGGGTAAATAACTCCCAATGAGCGAACAGAGCCATAACACTTCTTTGGTGGCATGGGTTCTGCAAAATACTCGCTTTCTGTAGTTGAAAGGGACACGATACTTTGTTGTTTTGGACCGACCATGAGACTGATCCACCATCAATTAGGAATGTGGACCCCAAAATCACCCTTCTGTCCTCCGCCATGCTTCCATCCACATCAGCATATCCTATTAACACTCCCTGAATACCACCATAGGTCAACCTCAAGTCTTTTGTCCCTAGAAGATACCGATAGATGTTGTCTGGACAGCATCCCAATGAGCCATTCCAGGGTTCCCCGGAGAAACAAGAGACTGTTGTCACAGCGTAAGAGATGTCGGGTTGTGTTCCGAGCGATGCATACATGAGGGAGCTGATTGCTTCTTGGTAGGGGACATGGTGCATAGCTGCAAATTCAGCGCCTGTGGAAGGAGACTGACTGGAATGCAGTCTAGTGCTGGGCTCCATAGGATTGGAGACGGGTTTGAGATCGTCGAAACTGAAGCGACAGATGATGGAGTTGTATAGGGACCATTGTGAGAGATAGTGCGCTCATCATGGTTTCATGTGACCTCAATTCTGAGTAACCAGTGGAGTTTACTGAGGTCAGTGATTTCCACATGTTTCCTAATTTGGTTCTTCAGCTCGCTTATCTCTTCTATCGTCCTGGCTGCGAGTGTGCAGTTGTCAACATGCACAATGACAATAGTGTGCTCCTCATTCCTCTTCCTCCTATAGAAGATGGCTTGGTCAACAGTGCACTGTGTAAAACCTAACTTTTCCACCAAAATTTCCACAAGTCTCTGGTACCAGCGCCTGCCGCTCTGTTTCAAACCATACAAGGTCTTGTGAAGGCGATAGACTGGATTCAGGTGCTCGGCGGATTCAAAGCCTGGAGGCTGGTGCATATAGATTACTTCATCATCAGTGAGTTTACCATTCAAGTATGCTCCTTTGATATCAATTTGATGAAGTTCTAGGTTAAGGCGTGCAGATAGGGCGAGGACCGTCCTGATAGAGGATAGGTTTACAACGGGTGCATATGTGTCAAAGAAATCAATGCTGGGTACCTGGGAGAAGCCTTGAGTGACAAGGCGGGCTTTGTGGTGAACCACATTGCCTGCGGTGTCTTTCTTTGCACGAAAGACCCATTTAGACCCTACAAGGTTAGCTCCTGCAGGTAAGTCTGTGAGTTCCCAAGTTCCGGCCATTTGCAGAGTGCTAACTCTTCTCTTATACCTTCTCCCACTGCGCCCAGTCTGGGTGACGCTTCGCTTCGGCCAACATGCTTGGTTCAAGGGCCTCTGCTTCAGCGATCTTCTCTCCAATCACCAGTGCATGGTCGAGGGAGCAAAGTTCATCGTCTTTGTCTTCAAGGATGGCCAAGAGTTGCTCTATGGCATTCTCCCCCTCATTCCTTGCTTCTTCAGCAGTCTTTGGTAACTGGATGCCCTTAGGTACTGTACCTGTATCTTTGATGGATGTCCAGTACTCACTGACTTGGTTTTCTGACCCGTTTAGCAACCATCTCAAGTATCAGCAAATTTGAAAGGGTTGGAATCTTGGAAGGGGGGTGAACTTTAGGAGTCTGTGGGATGGTTAATGGCTTGCTGGGTGTTGCTGCAGGGGTCTGTGGTGGAGGCGTTATCATCGCGTTAGGTACATTGTCATCTTCCTCCCCCTCGCAAGATAACAACTCTGTGTTAGATGTATCCCAATTGACATTGCGCTCGACAGAGACCGAGTGCTTATTGGGCCAGTATACCCTGCACCCGTTTCACTACCATCATCAATGCCAACCCATCGTCCTTCAGCAACTCGTCTGCTCAGCTTTCCTCTGCCCTCAACACGTACCCAGATGCGAGATCCCAAGGACGGAGTCATCAAAGATCGGGTTTGCTACCCGTAGCAGCTTCGAGAGGGGTGTCGCCATTGAGCGCTTTGGTGGGTGTATGGTTTTTCAACCAGATGGCATGACAGACGGCTTTTCCCCACAGATTGCATGGGAGTCTGCTATTGTGTAGCATGGTGCGAACCTTCTCCAGCAGGGTTCTGTTCAGCCTTTTGGCTACACTGTTGTGCTGTGGTGTGTCATGAATGGTGAGTTTTTGTTTGGTGCCGGTGGCCTTGAGATGCATGCTAAAGGCTTTACCCAGATACTCTCCTCCACGGTCAGAGTGCAGTGTTTTGACCGCGGCGCCATGCTGGGTCTTGCACCATGCTTCAAAGTCTTATAGGCATCGAAGGCATCGCTTTTGCGGCAGAGTAGGTGCAAATAGGTGAGTCTTGTCTTGTCATCAGTGAAGCTGATGTAGTAGCTTCGTCCTCCCAAGGTTGCGACAGGTGCCGGACCCCATAGGTTGGTGTGAACTTCTTCCACGAAGTCTTTGGCTTGCTCACCCTCTTGGGCTTTGGCTATAGGCTTGCGTGTCGCCTTGGCATACATGCATGACTCACAGAACATGGTTTCACCCAAGGATAGATCAACTCTAATGCCAGAGACAAGTCTGTTTTCAGCTAGGTGATGTGCAACGGATGGGGCAATGTGCCCCATGCATTTGTGAAGTTCCATGACCATAATAGTCTCCACTGCAGTGTTTGTGCAGTTGTCATCGGTTTGATGAACAACGCGATAGAGCCCATGCCCAGACTTGGGGATTTGTCCAATGACTTCCTCACTGGGGTCTTGAATGATGCAGGTACCATCTGCAAAGGTAACAGAGTATCCGAGCTCATTGAGGCAGCCGATCAATACAAGGGTATAGCCAACAGCAGGAGAGTAGAGCACTTCAGTGAGTGTTAGTTTTGAAACATCCATTCCATTTGGTACTTCAATAACAAGCTCTCCGATGCCAGTGGCATTGAAACATTGCTGGTTTGCGGCTGCAAAACAACTTAGACGGGATGGAGGTGAGAGTTTTAAACTGCTTGCAATATGGGGAGATGTGTCTCATTGTACCAGAGTCATAAAGTTCAACAATGGTGCCCTCTTTTTGTCCAACGGTAACTTCAGCAGCTGTTTCCATGAGGCTATCTGTGTCGCTTCCACTGTGAGGGGCTGCTAATTCTATCTCCCAGTCGCTGATTTGCGGTAGGTCATCCTCATCTATTTCTGAGAACCAATATTCATTGCTAGTGACAAAGCTTGCTCATTCTTCAGCATTGTCATCTGATGATTCAATGGAAAGAAGATTCAGGATGGAGCAGGAGGATTTGGAGTTGACAGCAAATACAGCATCATCTTCGGAGTCATCTTCTGCTGTTGCGTTAGCAGAGCCTCTGTTACTGACATTGCTGCCCAATGGTTTCTTGGGTTCAGGGCAGCGAGCTTTAAAATGCTCTTGGGAACCACAGTTCCAGCATGGTGGGTATGGTCTACTGCTCACACCTCTTCCACCTCAATGGAAGCCTCTATTTCCTCCCCTCCCTCCATGACCTCAAAATGTCAAGTCAGTGACTGCCATGGCCTCATCAGCGCCATGAGCGTGAGCATTGTTACTGCTGTGCGTCATGCGAGGATCTTTTCTGCCACAGCATTCGGACTCCTCAATAATTAGTGAGATGAGAATATCCGGGTCGATGCTCTTGGTCAGACTGTAGAGACAAGTAGTGGCGAGTTGCCTGGAGGCAAAACTGGCAAGGTGGTTGGGGGAGGGACTGAATTATGGTTGACCGGTAGTCTTTTTCTTCTATCTGGACTCCTACTGCTGACAGCTCATCACACTTTGTACATAGCTCATCGAGGAACGTGTGTACATCTCCTCCGCCTGGACACTTCAACTCTAGAAATTTTGTGTGAAGATCGGTCTGCGCATAGGCACCTTTCTTGGTGTATTCGCGCACAATTTCCTTCCACATTGCGACAACGTCAGGCAAATTCCATACACGTAACGCAGTAGAGTCGGGGATATGTTGGGTAAGCAAGTGTTTGGCGAGGTTCTCATGTTTCTGCCACTGGCGAGTGTGATGGGGTCAGGGGGGGATACAGTGGTTGTTCCTCCGGACGTCTGGGATAGTCTGACGGGTTTGGGGTTAGTCCTGTCAAACTGTTTCCACAGTTCCTTGGCTTCAATAGCGATCTGGAAGCACAAAGAGAATATCACCCAATTAGTGCCTTTAATATTGAGTCTGGGCACATTGGTAGGCAGAGTATCCATAGTGACGGGCACAGTAGTAGACATCGTGAATGCACAGGTTTCAGCAGTGAAAATGTGAGACGTAAGGCTAATCGAGCTCAGGGCTCATAACCTAAAGGATTAATACAATCACGCAGGTCTGTAATAGACAGACACTCTGTGTGATGTAATTAAAGGTGAAATATAAGTAAAGAACTAAGTGTCTTACCTCAGATTGTGCACGCGAAGGCAAATGTCTGAGGTAATGAGTTGAAATGGCGATAGCTAAATAGTTTGAGTGATCTTGTAAGTAAGTGAAACTTGGGACAATGGGAGAAGGCGCTGGCCATAGCACACAAAGGATTCAGTAGTGTCATATACCGGATCCGAGCACCTCCAACACCACCTGTGAACATCCCCACCCCTGGTCCGACCCCCTGTTTCCCTGTCTGCTCCATTCCTCCTTTTTCAACAATGCACAAAGTGCATCTCAGCAGGATTAGCCCTGCTACCTCTGCCTGACCCTGTTCCGCTCTTCTGACACTACCCCTATGTCCTCTGACATTATACCCCTTCCATCCGACCCTATCTAGGGTTCCGCTCCTCTGCCCTATCGGTCCACCCGATCCTACTCCTACTCCTACTCCCTCCGCTTTTCCGACCTGCTCGGTTCTGCTTGTCTTATCCCACCCAACTATTAGTCCGTCTGACTGCCTCACCGGTCCACTCCTAGACTAGGAACCACTCAACTGGTCCTATCCCCGTTTAGTATCATAGTTCCGCTTTTTGGATCACCGGTGTGTGAACAACAAGTGCAGTAGCGAGAATTTGATCTACTACAAAGTTGGGTCTTTGCTGCCTGCTGCCTCGCTTGGAAACAAGCATGTTCAACCCTTAAGGGGATTGCTACTGGGGAAACACTAGTCTCTGTCTAAAGTGATCCTATAGGATGAAGGATCTGCAAAAGCGGATGAAACGGATAGGATGCGAAATGTACAGATTCGTCAGATAGAGCGGGTGATACTTGCGGATCGGACAGGATGCGAATCAAAGTCGAAGGAAGTTCATTAAAGGTTGGATGGATAGTGGGTATAAGTCAAAGCAATCTTCTGGTAAGGTGCAGGAAAAGTGGGAGGAAGTTACATGAAGTAAGTATTTTTCGAAAACTTCTGTGCTTATAGGGTACAGTATTTTCAAGGAACACTTGGTATAGGTAGTGAGTCTAGACTGTGCCATAAGCTATCTGGAAAATAGTGGAGTGTGAGAGGATATGTCTGTGTTCAGTCAGTAACAAGGAAATGTGTGTGAGTACATACCAATGAGGTAGAATGGACTTGGACAGGACAGATGCGGTGGATGCAGGAGCTATAGGGGGAGATCCAAAGGTATCTGCATGTCATCCAAAAAGCGGATGGGTATCGGATGGAATGGATAGGTGTTGGATGGACATTGGATGGACACCTGATGCATCGGAAAAGCGGTGGATACAAGCCTAGCATAGGGATACTCCCTACACTGGTAATCCCTATACCCTAGTGATTCTGATCTGTCGCGTACATACTGTTCCCTGAGCCTTATTCTCGTATGTCTCAGTCATCCTATTGTAATCCTGTACACTCAGCACATAGCCTTCTGCTATTCTATGCTCATCACTTGGAGTATATAAACATATGTACATTTGTCTGTAGAGACTCAGTCTGAATATTACTTTTTCTAAGCCCTGCTCTTCTGTCCTTTGACTTAGGCTTAGCCTGAGTCAAAACTCCTGTTTGCCGACCTAGGGGATTGACTCCTGTCATATACCTGATCCGACTGCTCTAATATCAATATCCGCTCCGCTTTCCAACCACTTCCACTCCATCCATTCTCCGCTCCGTCCAATCATTGTCCACATCCGCCCCTATGCTTCCGCTCGACTGCCCAACCAGTCCCCTTCCATAAAACACCTCCATTCAACTGGAACCGCTTTCCCCTTTTAGATATATACTTTCCTCTTTGGTACATAGACCCTTACTCCTGGATCACCAGTAATTCCTTTTACCGCTCGATCACTAATCCGATGTGTACATATTGATATCTGCTCTGACTTATGTCTTCACCTGTGTAAGTACTTACAAATTATATCCTTGGTACATAGCTTTACAACATAGTTATCCTGATCACTGCCTCATACATAGAAGTATATAACATATCATGTACTTAGATATTTTCCTCAGTCTTAATATTACTTGTCTTCTTGCAGTTACTACTTGTGAGAATTCTCAGTAGGACCTTGCCTCCTCTGGACACAAGTTTCAACTTGTTGTCACCTTCCGACCCTCCGACCCTCTGCTCCGACTTAGAGCTGTGCTCTAAGTCTCCCCCTTATTTCTCCGCCCCTTTCAATATTGCCCTCTGACCCTTTTCCATCCTCCACATTATCCTCCACCTTCCCCACTCCTACCAAACATTCCCCCTGCTCCTATCCACCCTCCACATCACTCCCTGCCTTCTCCGCTCTGCTCCTAGTCAGCCCACCGCTAGTAGCTCTTACCTCCCGACTCTCAAAGCGGACCTAAGCAGTCCACTCGTCCTATCATTGGACCCGCTCCAAATTTGGGGCACGTACTCAGCTAAGGGCAGCGCAAAAGCTGAAGCTAAGCCCCGGCCCCTCTGCTTCTTGAGTTGGCACAGTACCTAACAACTCCCTAGGTCGGCCGCTTCCCTGCTCCTCTGTTCCTCTGCTCCTCTGTTTCTCCATTCCCCTGTTCCTCCGTTCCCCTGTTCCTCCGTCCCTCCACTCTTCCAACTCCCTGTGTGTCGGCTGCCTTTCCTGTGCATCAGAACTGACCCCCACACTCTTGCACATCCGTTCCCTCTGTTCTGCCCTGCTTCAGACTTCGTCCAAGCAGTTCCTTCCGCTCCACTTCTACTGTTGGTTCCGACCGCAGTAGTCTCCCGCCTCCCTCCTGTTGGGTGGAACAACCCCCGCCCGACTTTCCCGTGCTCACCTAGTAGTCCATTGGTCCTCCTTCAGAGGACCCCCGTTCCGACATCCTGTCAGAACTCATAGAACTTGTGTTGGACTACATTCCGAAATTAGGGGCATGTACTCGGGTAAGGGGCGCAGTGCACGAGCTGAAGCCAAGCCCCTCAGACTCAGCCTTACCCTTGAGCATGGTCTTAACAAGTAAGTACAAAAGCGAAAGTGAATAACAAAACCAAACAATAGAAACACCCAAGCCCTGCATACCACTACTTATAGGGAACATTATTTTCAAGGAACACCAAGGTACAGGTAGTAAATTCTCAGGAAGCAGAAGTGAAGGCAGGCAGTGCACATGGTGCAATACTGCACAATAGGGGTCCATGCCATAAGGGCATGTGTCAATGTGATCTGGATAATGTTAGAAGCAATGGGAAGAGAGATACAGCATACCAATGAACCTGGAAGGATGGGGACAGGACATGCAAAGGTCATCCAACAATGTGCAGTAATATTGGATAGTGCAGGCATGTTCTGAAGGATGCGTGGGAATGCGGAACCCATTGGACAATGCATGGGAAATGCGGAATGTGTGGAATATGCAGAACTGATGTGAGACAATGTGGAATTGACAGGGTTTTACACCCACAATGGGAGCATTCCTCACAGTGGACAAAGTGGTATTGAAGATCAATATGCTTGGTGCAGGATTGAAATTTGTTGTTGGAAGTGAGCACTATGGCGGCCTGGTTGTCGCAGTACACTGGGGTAGGGAGAGGGGGTGACTCATACAGCTCTTTGATCAGTAGCTGCAGGTATAGGATTTCTCTTGCGATGATCGTTAGAGCAATGTACTCAGCTTCAGCCATCAAGAATGCAATCAGAGGTTGCTTGCAAGCACTCCATGCTGCTGGATCACCATTTAACAACACGATATACCCTGACATAGAGTGGCGATAGGGTTGCAAGGCCCAGTCTGCATCAACATACACTTCTATCCCTGTGTCTGTAGCGCCTAAGGTAAGTCCAAGGTCAGCAGTACCCTTTAGGTAGCGAATAACATGCTTGGCAGCCTCCCAATGGACTCTACCATGATTTCACATAAATTACAAGAGCGTCACGACAGAGAACACAATATCAAGTTGTGTGCTTGTAGCTGCATACATTAGCAATCCTATTGCCCATTGATATGGTATGTCGCGCATGTCTTCAAGCTGTGCGTGAGTCGTGGGGGATTGAGAGTCAGATAGGATTGTTCCAACATCCATTGGGGTCTGGGCATTCTTGGCATCAGTGAGATGAAAATGTTTGAGTATCATGTTGATATAAGTGTTTTGTGACAGGGTGATAGTGCGAGCTATGTGGTCTCTCATTACCTTGAGGCTGAGCAGCCATTGAAGGTCACCAAGGTCAGTGATCTCAAAGTGCTCCCGTAACTGTGCCTTGAAATGCATGATATGCCCCAGGTCCTTTGATGTTACAGCCATGTCATCCACTGACACGCTGATGACTGTATGCTCCTCTCACAATTGTTTGAAATAAACTGCCTGGTCAACTTGCGACTGGGAGAATCCCATCTTCCTAAATGCCCCAGCCAACTCCTCCAACCACTCGAAGCCAGCTTGCTTCAAACCGGGTAGACTCCTCAATAGCCTCAAGACCTTCCCTTCTTCTCCCTTCTTCAAGTATCTAGGGGGCACCCTCATATAAATAGTCTCTTTAATCTCTGCATAGAGGTAAGCGCTCTTGATGTCTACTTGATGTATCTCCCAGTCCTGCTGAGTGGCCATGGTGAGAACAGTTCTGATGGTAGACATATTAGAGGTCGGTGTGAAGGGTTCAAAGTAGTCTTGCCCATATTGTTGGCACTGTCCATTTGCAATGAGTCTGGCCTGCAGCTTTAGCTTCTGCCCATCAGGGCTGCACTTAGTAGCTAGGACATAATGGCAGGGGATAATATTAGTGCCTGACAGTTTGTCAGCAACTTCCCAGGTTCCAAGCTTCTCAAGTTGGATAATTTCATAGTCAATCACTTCTTGCCATTCTACTATGTCTGGACCATTCAACACCTGTGCTAGGGTGGGTTCCACTTCCACAGCTGCCAGAGCATATTTCTGCCAGTGAGTTATCGCTTCTTCATCTGCAAGGTCTGACTCTGTTGGGTCAAATACAGACTCAGCCATGAGAGTAGCTCTTTTGCCTTCATTGAGTGTTGTGTAGTATGCTGGAGGGGGTCATACTCGAGTAGTCCACAGTGCAGGTGGCATTTGCAGCTGATGAGATGGTTTGATTGGTGTAGCAGGAGGTTGGAGTGGTGGAATGACTGGAATGCTAGGTGCGCTGGTGCTACTGTGAGCAGTTTGGTTAGCACTAACAAACAATGACTCCCCCTCATTCTGGGCATCTTCGCCTACTACAACTCCATGCAGCACAAAAGTCATATTTCTTTTGACCAACACCTTCCACCTCAATGGCCAATACACTTGGTAACCCTTGCTCTCAGCATCTATACCCACAAAGAGTGCTTCTTCTGCACGCAGCTCAAGCTTGCCTGCATGCTCCAGGTGTACAAAGACAGGCCAGCTGAATTCATGGACCTACAATAGATTGGGGACACATTTGTTAACTAGCTCAAATGGGGTGTGACCTGGGATGGCACTAGATGGTAAGTGATTTTTCAACCATACTGCGTAGTTAATCGCTTCTGCCCACACAATCAACATTGTGTGGACATGTTCAACCAGGGTGCGATTGGCCCTCTCCGCCACTCCATTCTGTTGTGGAGAGTCGTGCATGGTCAGCTGGCAAACAATTCCATGATCCTTCAGGTGCACATCAAATTCTGCACTCAAGTACTCCCCACCTCTATCAGACCAAAGCATCTTGATGCGATGACCATCATGCTGGGTAGTGAGCTTGGCCTCATACTGGTGAAACACTTCCAGGGCTTTGCTTTTCTATTTCAGGAACACTATGGCCATCTCCCTCAAGTAATCATCAGTAAAGCTCATATAATAGCTTGACCCGGTGTTAAGGTCGTGCTCAAGGGAAAGACTACTCAAAGGGCTTCAGCTTCAGCTCGTGCACTGTGCCCCTTACCTGAGTACATGCCCTTAATTTCCAAGGGCAGAGGGGAAGTCCGACAGAAGTCCGGGGAGTTCTGGAGGACAAACATTGGTGGAGTTTGGCAGAACTCCGGAAGACTATGTGGGAACGGAGTAAGGCTACTATGGAAGTCTGGAGTAGAAACAGAACAGAGGTTAGACTACCCTAAGGTAGAGTCAGAGAATTAGTCCTAAGGTTTTACCCCTAAGACTCAGAGGTGGACAAGAGATGAGACTCAAGTCCAGAGATTGCAGGAATGAGCAGAACTAAGATGATATTCGAACTGAGGAGTTCCGGAGTATTACAGGGGTTTATATACTGTAGGTGTTAAAACTGTGCTCGGGGGTAAGGCTGAGTCTGAGGGGCTTGGCTTCAGCTCATGCGCTGTGCCCCTTACCCGAGTACGTGCCCCTAATTTCGGATTGTAGTCCGACTCGAGTTCTATTAGCTCCGACAGTACATCAGAGCAGAGGTCCCCCGAAGGAGGACCGATGGACTACTAGATAAGCGTGGGAACATCGGGCGGAGATTGGTCCACCCTACAGGGGAGAGTTGGAGGGCTTCTGCAGTCAGAGCTAACAGTGGGAGCAGAGCGGAGGAGACTGCTTGGACAAAAGTCCAAAGCAGAATGGGAACACAGAGGACAGAGGTACAAGAGTACTAGTCATAAGTCCAACGTGTGGGAAAGGCGGTGGAGGCGCAGGAAGTCGGATGAGCGGAGGAGGTGGCCGTCCTAGGGAGTCAATCCCCTAGGCCAGCAAACAGGAGTTGTCAAGGGGTTTACCCAAGAACAAGGACAAGAGAGCAGGGCTTTAGAAAAGGTAATATTCAGACTGAGTATCTACAGACAAATGTACATATGTTTATATACTCTAAGTGATGAGCATAGCATAGCAGAAGGCTATGTGCTGAGTGTACAGGATACTAGAAGGATGGCTGAGACATACGAGAAAAGGCTTGGAGAACAGTATGTATGCGATGGATCCGTAATCACTCCGGTATAGGAATTACTGGTGATCCGAAAGGAGGAACTATGATACTAAACAGAGATAGGACCAGTTGAGTGGTACCTAGTCTAGGAGTGGACCGGTGAAGCGGTCAGGCGGACTAATAGTCGGGTGAGGCGATACAAGAGAAACTGGAGGAACTGAGTGGTTCGGAAAAGCGGAGATGGTGGAGGGAGTAGGAGTAAGATCGGTCGGACCAATGGAGTGGAGGAGCGGAGCTCCAGATAGGGTCGGAAGGTAGGGGTATGGTGTTGGAGGAAATAGGGGTAGTGTCGGAGGAGCGGAGCAGAGTCGGGCGGAGGTAGCAGAGCTAGTCCTGCTGAGTGCACTTTGTGCATTTGTCGAGAAGGAGGGATGGAGCAGACAGGGTAACAGGGGTCGACCAATGTAGGGACGTCTATGAATGGTGTTGGAAGTGGCTGAATTGGGTATATGACAGTAGGTATCATGTAGGTAAATCAGTCAGCAAAGGTAAGGGCTATGTACGAAGCATGTGGAAAGTCTATTATTAAGTGTAACAGATCAAAGCAGTGAAGTCAGAAATGAAGTAAGAATGGATGATCAATAAGCATAGCAGAAAGGAACATAAACTGCTAACCGGAGCAATAGCTAATCTAAAGGAGTTAGGGTGAGTGCGGAGATGAAGGTGGAGCGCCGGGTGGAATAGTAGGATGGAGAACTGGACTTTAATGGAGTAGATCCAGATTCCAGATCCGGAGGTTATGGGATATGACACCCGGCAAGACTGACCGTCTGGCGCCAAGTCCCCAGAGGTCGCTATGGATAACTTCACTGTAAGTCTTGGCTTGTCTCTTGGATTGCCCTTTGGAAACAAGCAATGCACTGACTTTGCCTTTACACATGCATCACAGAATTCGTCCTTCAAGGAGGCATCAGATGGAGGCCCCAGACAAGTCCCTTGTCAATGGAATGCTTGACAGCCACCTGAGAGATATGACCAAGGGTCTTGTGAAGGTCATGGACAATGAGTTTGACTGTAGCTAGGTTGGCATAGTACTTAGATCATGTGGTGATGCTGTATAGGCCTTCAACTTGGGGAATGGTGGCTATTATAGTGTGGTCAGGTCCCTGGAACATGATCTTACAGACCTTGTCCTCAAAATGAACAGCGAGGCTGCCCACAGTTATATGATGGGTGGATATTAGCATGAAGGCCTCTTGGGTGTGTATTGTGCATTACAAAGGGTGACAGACGTTCAGCTCTTTCCATTTGGTAAGTCCACTGGACATAACCTTTTCCAATCACACTAACAGCAGATTCATCAGCTGTGTGCACATCTTGAGGCTCTATGGGGACAAAGTTGAGGAACTTCAAGCAATCAGGACAGAAATGCAAGGTAGCACCCAAATCTATAATAGCCCCACAGTGTTCAACCGTATGTACATCTCCCCACTATACCAGCAAGGTCTGACGTTGTGAAGGCATAGTTCATTTCAGAGTCTGGATGGATGCTACGGCATTCACGCCTTCCTTCAGTGAGCATGGACTCTTCTCCTGATGCTGATTTGGCCCTTGGCCTTCTTTTCCTCCCCCTGGCCTCCAACAGTTGCTCTTACAGTGACCTTTCTATCGCAGTTAAAACAGGTCACATCTTCATTGGCTTGGGACGGTCTGCCAGGCTTGCGGCCCTTGCCTGGACCACCTTTGGCCATTAGAGCCGAGCTACTGCCTTTCTTTGAGCTGTGTCAATCCATGAGGAGCCTATGCTCATACTCTTTGGACACAATGTTAATAAGTTCACAGGCTGAGGAGTGTTTGCATAACCTTTGCAGTGGCGTTTATCAACGAAAGTAGAGGTCAATATGATTCTGAGAGGGATCCTAGTAGGATTGCATAGAAGTCTCTGTCCTCAATGGTGGCACCCATGCCTACCAGCAACTCGTGGAGCCGAAGCATCTCGCTAAA
>NW_024537997.1:0-16517 GCF_016628075.1 Suillus paluster
GAAGAGCGCCAGTGCTTTGTCAGAGCATCTGTTCGGGATGCTCTCAAATGCAATTTGAAGGCCGGGTCCTCATACACGTCATTGTCGGCATGTATTTCGGCAGTCAGGCAACGAACAGTGAGTTTTCAGACGTGTCACCCCTCCAAGTCTCGCTGACAGCAGAACAGCTCGGGTTTCGAAATGGCTTGCCAACCATTCCCGTCCACAACATGCCCGGCATAGTTTGTCCTCGTGTTGTTTTTGCCTGAAGGTGAGTTTTTATTCCATGTTCCTTACACTTTGGACGTCTGCTAAAGCTGTCTTCGCAGCAGCTGATCTCGTCTTTCGCCCAGCTTTCTTCTGAGCAGTGTCTGGCAGCTGGGGGGCTTTTGCGAATCCTTTTGAGTCGTGCCATACTTTGTGAACACGAAAGTGAGTGTGTGCACAATAGTTCAAAATTTCGGGACGAGATCATTGTCAGGGGCCTCTAACTAGTTTAATCATTTCACATTTCACATTTCACATTTCACATTTCACACCATTCAGATTAGAGACGACAATTGTGCACTAGGGACTAATATACTGCTGCACTACTTCAGGTGCCATGTGATCCAGTATCGCCACCGGAAGATGCACATACAAGGGAGAGAATTCCCCTTGAGCTGTGTTGCCCAGGTGTTGTGTGCCAACGACAGACCATCAACTTTGATATTATAAATTTCAATATCACGCTGCAATGCCATCAGCGTTGCACGAGCAATGACTTTGAACACCGGCCAGCGGTCTGTGTGGTCTGCACGCTGTCGGGCAACTAAAACACCAGTTAGAGGCTGTAAATGAACTACGTGTGCTGCCTACCTTGCATATGGTGCGAAGACAGGCACCCTCCCATACACTCCCACATCTTGCCAATGATGGCATCATCGTCCCAGCCCAATTGCTGCCTACAGAAGTCTGCAAGGTCTGCGAGATGTGGCTGGTAGGACGACACATCCCGTAGCACATTCTCCGCGGCTGAAAAAGATGTTGGACGATGGACATACTTGTCGATCACTGCACAACGTGGGAAGTTGCATGGAATACAATCTGCGACTGCTTTATACCGACGCTTGAGGTCATGGTAGGGGTCGTTAGCAAGCGTAGTGCGTAGTTCCTCAACAAGGTCCTCTGCACGATCAGAGAACTCTGACAGCGGCATTGACAGGAATGCATGGAGCATATTCTCACCAATTTTGCTACACAGAGCAACCTTGTGGGCAATCTCGATTCCGCAACCAGGCACTCCTCTATCATAATCTCCGCCCGCCAGGAGGGCAATGAGCAGCCGATCTCCTCAGGTCAAGGAGGCACCATGCTCAAGCCCATCCTCTTGTATACACTTGAACATTGAGGTAGTCCTTGTCATTCTTCGCACTGTGACAAATCAATGGTAAGCGCATAAGATAACAGGACAACATACCTTCTGATTATGCCACGTGGCTCTGAAGATCAGAACATCACTGTCCTCATGTCATCACAGCCGTCAATAACACCGTGGATGTTCAAGCAGCCAATTCGGCTTCAGCTTCACTCAGAGCCTGGGGAGTGGTGAGACCAACAGTCTTGTGAGGTGAGGCAAGCAAAACTTACCTCGGTCCACTGAAAGCCAAACAACTCCAGCATGTGCTGGAAGTCGCAGGTGAGCCAGTGGGGGCTGTGTCTGATTTTCGACCCTTGTCTGACAGGCGGCTCAGGCCCATCAAACACGAAGATGGCATGCAGGGGAAGCTTAGTAGTACGCCCAGCGAAAAAACAGTGTTCGGAGCTCCAGTGATTTGCCAGCTCTGCATGGTTCATCTGAAAGACGGCACATATGCTGTGCATCCATGCGCTAACAACACGGTCAGTTCACTGTAGACATGTGCAAGAAGAGTAGCACCATACCTAGCATCAATCCCGATCCTGAAAAATTTGACTATGGGGTTGCCATCAACGTATTCGGTCTTCAGTTCTGACAGTGTGAGCTCTTTTAGTGTTTGGTTGTCGGTGGATGTGCTGACTCGCTGCAGAGTACCAGTCAATATTAATATTCCCACAAAGTTATTTTGCTCACCTCCCATAGCCCTTGGATGCCCATGCTGAGCTGTGATAGTAGCGCAGAAGCAGAAATTCTTGAAAGGGGGGCAGCCAGAGAGGGGCCAGATGATGTCAGCTGACCGCTGCCGAAAGCAGCACAGCAAGCAATGGCCTCATCAGGGTTGATGCTCTTGTTGGGCTCCTTGCCATTGAAGAAGTCAGAAACTAGCTTAACGATATGGGGGATATGCATGGAACCGCCGACAAGGATGATTTCATGGACGTTTGCCTTGTCGATCTTGGAGTCCCAGAGGACCTTCTCGACAGGCTCGAGCGTGCTGCGGAACAGGTCCACGCACAACTCCTCAAAATGTAGCTTAATGATACGGGGGATATGTGTGGAACCGCTGACAAGGACGATTTCATGGATGTTCGCCTTGTCGATCTTGGAGTCCCGGAGGACCTTCTCGACAGGCTTGAGCGTGCTGCAGAACAGGTCCACACACAGCTCCTCAAAACGGGCACGAGTAAGGGAAGTGTAGAAGTCGATACCCTCGAAGAGGGAGTCAATCTTGATGGAAGTCTGGGTTGCAGACGACAGCGCACGCTTGGCACGCTCGCAAGCAGTCCGTAGACGACGGAGCGCACGGGGGTTGGAGGAAAGATCTGTTACATTATTAGCACCGGAATCGACAGATAACAAAATTAATTACCTTTCTTGTCCTTCGTGGCGGCACCGTAAGCAACAGCCTCATCGGGGTTGATGCTCTTGTTGGGCTCCTCGCCGTTGAAGAAGTCAGACACGAGCTTGATGATGCAGGGAATATGTGTAGAACTGCCAACAAGAACGATTTCATGGACATTCGCCTTGTCGATCTTGGAGTCCCGGAGAACCTTCTTGACGGGCTTGAGCGTGCTGCGGAACAGGTCCATACACAGCTCCTCGAAACGGGCACGAGTGAGGGAAGTGTAGAAGTCGATACCCTCGAAGAGGGAGTCGATTTCGATGGAAGTTTGCGTAGCGGAGGACAAGGTGCGCTTGGCACGCTCACAAGCAGTCCATAGACAATGGAGAGCACGAGGGTTAGAGGAGAGATCTGTGTAAATGTTATAAACACTGGAGTTCACATATAACTAGATTAGACTTACCCTTCTTGTGCTTGCGCTTGAACTCCTGCACAAAGTGGTTCACGAGTCGGTTGTTGAAATCCTCACCACCCAAGTGAGTGTCACCAGCAGTGGCCTTGACCTCGAAGATACCCTCCTCGATGGTCAAGAGAGACACATCAAAGGTTCCTCCGCCAAGATCGAAAATGAGGACGTTGCGCTCACCCACGACTTTCTTGTTGAGACGGTAGGCGATGGCAGCAGCAGTGGGCTCATTGATGATACGGAGAACGTTCGTTCCAGAGATGGAACCAGCGTCTTTCGCAGCTATTGTCGGCATAGTGTGAGGTCTAGTGTGAGGTCCTGTGAAGTACAAGTGAGAACCACAAATGAATAAAAAAAAATTAAAAAAAGAGTACCTTCTCCAGGAGAGGTGTTGATGTTGTTGGAGGCAGTCACCTGCGGTGTTGTGCATGGCACTGATGGCAGTGACTAAAGACTTGCGCAGCGGACAAAGGCAAAGTCACATGATCGGAACACCTAAGCGACCCATTTATGGTAGCTGTGTAGGATGAGTGGGAGGGAGAGGAGGGGGTAACCGTTAAGGCCTAAGGTCCTATTACAAGTAAAGTACTGTAAAGTGCGATTTTGAGTGGGTAAAGTGAGTAAAGTGCGGGAGAAGGAGAAATACACTGTAAATTTTGTAAATTTTGTAAATCTCGAACTTTCGGGCAGGCCTGCCATCTGGGCATGGATGCACCCACCGACAGTGTAATTTTTTTGGCTTCTCCATATGAAAGATTGGGTGCCTGGTGAATGTTTTACGATATATTATTAACTGCAGAATATATATTTAATTGCAGTCAGGACCTGAGCGCTGAGCAGTCTGCTTGGTCTGCCGGATGGTGATCTAACTGCAGAACGCACCGTGTGTCAGCACAATGCCAACCATGGGTCACGTGACGTGGGATTCTTTGTTTTTTTTTTTCACCGAATCTTCGACGAATCCCCTTTACAGAATTTACGTTAGCTAATCGTAAATTTCCCCAGATATCCTGACATAATCACTCCTTCGCATACACATTCTTGTATTGTAGGAAAATTAGTACTGCACTATGATCATTCATAAAATTCATTGATGCCCCAAGGTATCTAACTCTGCACGTGTCAACATTGGGCCAGGCTCCGTGATCAGAGCTGCCGACAACTGCTGAGCCGATCTTGAAACGCCTCGCAAGGCTGCCGTGAGGTTGAAAGAGTCTAGTGAGGCCTTACGAGACGAGTGTGCGCACCTTGCATAATGACGAACAAATACATTCAAGCCTCGGCATCATGTGGCCGTGGGAGACTCTCCGGACCTTGCCGGACCTTGTTAGATTTGGGCACTTTTGCTGATGATGATCAAGCGAAGTATGACTGCGGTCTATCTTATGAAGAATCTCAAAGAGGTTCGAACATCTCGAAATACTTTGTTGCGCTTGAATTGGCGACTCTCAGAGCTCCAGGACCTATATATCAAGACGCGTCAAATCAGACCTCAGATTACAACATGACGTCTCCGCGCCTTTTATAATGCAGGCCTTATTGTTTTCTACATAACAGTTTGGACTTGCAGGTTGGGAACTTATCTCAGTTGGCTTCGAACCCAGCCAGTTTTGGAGGGTGCTCCATTGCATGGTTTTGTCTGTGCTGAAGAGCGTTGAAAGCAGAACGTGCAAATTCCTTCCTTGCATGTGGCTAGACCAAAATATCATCAGTGACTGGCGTTCTTTTACTTCGCGTGCGTGTCTACCGGGAGATTTGACCAAGTTTGAGGGCACTCGTAATGCGAGACGTGAAAATGTCAATTTCAACCTCCCTGAAGTCATCTGAACTTTGAAGCTTAAATCCTGCCATGCTTCAGCGTCGAGGAAAGCCTCAACGCGGTGACATAAAAGCCAGCTCGTGTACTTGGCGCACGCTTCTATGTACTAGGACACGAACACATGTCCAACATCAAGGTTCAAGGTCAGGTCCTGAAGGTCATCGTATCTATGTAAATTGAAGGGTGGCGAACGTAAGGTGCTCCATGGACTGTGTCACTCACAACCGATAACAGGTCTAGCGATGTCCTACTAATACTCTTTGTCTCTGGACGACCCATCCAATCCCAAACCTACTGTTTCTTGCTTCCTCAAGTTGACAAGAAGAGGGTGCAGCCTGGCAACCTCCTCCCACCTCTCCCGATACCTCGTCGCCCGATTGAACATCACACCCTCCTCATACTCGATATCGTAGCCCGTTATCTCAGCGTTAGGTGCAACGTCTGACAAGAACGCTGCTACGGACAATGGGTCATCGATTTTGGAATCAGCCACTCGTAGAACTTCCAGACCGTTTCTGCGGACCCCGCCTCCAGGCCGTTGATTATCGATATCTGGCGCCCAGGCGTTCATAGCAAACCCGACTACAGATAATACTGGGCAGCGCCATAACAACTCTGCCAAACCCTGCAAAGTGATTTTGCTTGGTTGGCGCCAGCCATTCCGCGTCCCCAGGTCAAGTGCACGTAACTTCAGCCACGTGTTGGCAAGCTGTGCGAGCTCCTTGTCGTCAAGGGAAAATGTGCATGTTGTGTCGAGATGGAGTGTCTCCAGATGACGCAGGGAGAAGAGGGTCTTCAGGGCACCAAACGTGATGATACAGCCAACAGGGAATTCCGGTGGGGATACCTGCCATTCTTCCAGATATAGATCCCTGAGACTTGGACAGTGACGTGAGATTTGGTAGAAACACTGATGCAGCTCAACATCTGTTAAGCCCGTTTCCGTTGAACGAATACGGAGGGAGCGTAAGGATGGTAGCTCTGCGATTTCAAGGATAGGGATACAGTGGGAGGTGTGGGTCGCAGTGATATGGAGCTCCTGAAGGACAGTAAATACTGGCTGGTCGGTAAGTTTCATAAGTGCACTGTAGTCGTTCTTCTCATCAACTTGAATGGAGAGACGCGTAAGCTTAGAAGCTGACGCGAGGTGACAAAACGTCGCATCATTGACTAGGCCGCAGTCAAGATTCTGCAAGTTGTGCCAGCTCTGGAACACGTCAGGATGTATTTTCCTCATACTATATTCCGGGGGGAAACGCGCGACGTGGAGAGAGTTGCCGGCGGAGGTGATGAGAGGAGCAATACGCCGAAAACGTATTGGATCTAGCCCGTCCAGAGTTAGCCATTCCAACCTGGCGTTGACTAGGGAGCATAGGAATGGTAGAGCCATCTACAGAATTATTTGACCACCAAAGCCGTTTGAGATGAGTGAACACTGGGGGTGCGAAGGGTGAAGTAGCCAGTGCATGTAGGATGGTCTTGTCGATAATGACGTCTTCTTGGTCAACCCTCAGTGAATGAACTCGTTTGGCGTAGTGCTGCATTCGCCGCCAGTCTGAAAGGCGTACCTCTTTGAATAGCATCTACATAGATGTGATCTCGGCATGCTTTCAAAGACCGCTATGTACGAGCACTCACGATCATTTTCTGTCCTGTTTCATCGATAATGGTGATTGTAGGGAGGCAAGATAGTAATGGATGAAAACTTTCCAGCGACTTGTAAAGTACATTCAGAGCGGGTTCGTGGAAGAAACGACAAGTTCTGCAGAGCGACGCAAGGGATGACCGCCCAGACATGTATTCAAGCGGTTGCCCGGTCACAAGAACTCGCCTGCAAATAATATCGAACAGCTCTGTGATCTGAAGGCACTTATGCATCAGGTCGTTGTTCGAAGGCTACTACTTAAATCTGCCATCAGTGACCCTTGATAGATGAGAAATTGGACTGTATTACGCACTCTGAGGATTTTGTTAGAGAATAGCTTGGACGAAAGTACAGGACATGGATATTTAACTCAAGTCTGTATGCTCATGTGTGCAGCACTATCAATTGAAACCATCGTTATCGTGCATCGCTTGATATCTGTTCAATGAATACTTTCGAGAAGCTCGCCGATCCATTGCAGCAGAACCGTAGCACGCGGCGACAACGCTACAAAAGAATGCTGCAGTCCATAGGCATATCTACAACCCGGACAGGAAGATTCCAGAATAGTTCTCATAAGAAATGAGTGGCCTTCCTATAATGCAAAACAAAAGCTCACCACTTTGGCGTATTCGAGCAGTTGGAAATGGCCACTTTCATTACGAGATCTAGTAATGCAGGGATATCGATGGGCGCGATACCATCAGGTCAAAAAATCTGTGGGCTCCAGATAAAATAAGCAAAACACGTCCAGGCGCAGAGTTTATCAGTCGAAGTTCGAATCTAGTACATCCGAACTCACGGGTCAAGAGACACATGGATCGAGGTGGAGTCATGATTGAGGTGTCCGAGTCACTGACAAGTGCTTGACCTCGGAAAATCGATAAAATGCCACAGAAGGGAAAGATATGGCAATTTGAAAACAAACAGCTATTGATTAGCTGAGATCCATATTATTCGAAGCATGCAGTTGAGGCAGAATGTGGATCATGGTCGACCATGATGCATCATGACTCATGAGTCCACCGCGGACTAGTGCGAAGTTCAGAACTGCCCGAAGGGGCCTTGAAAATTGCCGTGCGTCTTTGCGGGCTGCCGCAACACGCCCAACAGTCCCTCAATTATGGGATATACCGTTTATATTGGTGAGAGTCTTGTCCGAGGTAGTGGCGATGAAGGAAACGCCTCGACTGACCAACTGTGGGATGGTAGGGATTAAATTACACCCGCGAGTGTGTTGGAAATCACCAGAATAGACGCCCGGTCTTGGCTTTCACCAGCACCTTGCCAGCAGTGACCCAGCACCCCGGTTTAGCAGGTAAAATGGACAAATCTCCTGCTCAGCCGGTGATACTAATCAGTTTTATAGTGATTTCGTATATTAATTGCTGTTGGTTATGTTCTCTTCGAAGGGATTCGGCACATTGGCACGTTCACGCGTTCCATTGCGCTCTAAGCGACAATGTTCTGTACAACGTCAAACAGCTGCTTTGAGTGGCTCATCAATCAAGGTATTTTCTACGTGCTTCCGATAATGGTATTACTCTTGCGAGTCTGAGATTCTGCTCGTTGTAGTCCCTTCAAGATGCCACTTCCGGGACCCGTCCTCACCATTTCACATTGCTCCAGGAGACACAGGACCTGAATCCCCCGGACGCTCCTCCCTCACTCTCGCAAGTCCCAACATCCTGCTCCGCCTCCACCTCAGTCCAGCCATCCCACTGCAATCGGCTCCCTGGCAGCGAATGCCAGAGCTAAGCTGATCTCTATGGGTTACGACGAGGGGTCACTATGGGAGCAGAGCATCGTATGGGGTCACCATGATGCATTCCGGTAGGCACCTCATGGACGGGATGAAAAATGTACTCATTGTCTTTCATAAGACACGTTAAACAACGTACACTACCGTAAGGGTTCAAGTTTATGTGAAACAGCAGCAACAAGTGTCGCTCACGGATCTGCCACTGTCAATATACAGTACGATTCGTCGAATCTTCTTCAGCGTGTTATGTCATTGTCAAGGTCTGTGGGTCACTGAAGTTTGGCTAGGGTTCGCATTGCGTGGGTCATGGCCTTCGGCAAGGCTCTTGGGGGTGAAGAACGCGTCAAGGCAATGCTCGCGGGCCAGGGCGTCTCGGTCATACTCAAATCAATGAACATCAATTTCAGGAGACCGGTGACGTTTCCTGACACAGTGAGATTTCCTTGTAACATTTGTTCTTCGATTAACCATGATTAGCTTTTGGTTGGGCACAAACCAATCATTTCTTCGAGCCGCACGCACTTTACTTTGAACGCAGTGCTTTATTCGTATTCACAACAAGCGATCGTTGCGGACTCGGATTCCGTGCTTGTTTGGTACGACTACGACAACCTGAAGAAATGTGACCCCGGGGATGATGCATGGCGCCTTCTGAAGGGTAGCCTCGCAGGGACGGTCAAGTGAAGGGTTGATGTCCGTGTGTTCCGACTGAGCTCGGACTTGGTATATATGTAGTAGAAATGATTGCCAATTATTTGACATCCTCGATGCAGACAGTCTCGCCCCCAAATCAGATTATGAAAAGTCCGACACGGAACGGTCTACGATGACCACTAGCTGCATAAAAAATATACAACGTGTCATCATAATACGTGTCTCCTTCTGCCAATGCCATACTGTTGTGCCAAGCGGCGATATCCAAAATAATCACCGCGCATGTAATCCACTACTACCTCGAGGGAAGGAACGAGGATAATGTATTCCGCTCGCTGCTCATTTGTCGTCATGACTCTAGTGCCAAAAATTAGGCTCTCCAGAGGGCAGCCTGACCGTACCAAAAATGCCTTCAACTCCTCATGAGGCCACGGCCGTATATAACGAGCTTCAAGCACGCGTAAATTGGGGAGTGTGAGTGCATTGAACAAGTCAGGGAACAAGCTTGCCATGCGCAACGGGGATGCATTACTGATGCGCAAGGATTGAAGGTTGGTGTGTGCGAACGGCTCTAACTTTAATGGGACTTCGTCATCAAAGCCTAGGCCAATCTCTAATGAGGAGAGATTGGGACCCAGCTGGAGTAACTGGAGGATTAGATTTGGTTGACGTACAGCGATCTCGACGTGCGTCAGGTGGGCCCATACGGGATTGAAGGAAATAAGCGATCGAAGTCGAATGCGGACGGTCCGACTACCTTGAGACTGCGCAGGGTGAATGGTAAACGCGAGATGGATTGTGCAATAGTTGGACGCCACATGTGATAGGATGTGCTTATGGTAAGCTCCTGCAATGCTGGGAGGTCGTCTAACAAAAGTTCGGGTGTGACGGGGTCGACGAATACGATTTGAAGAGACGAGATTCGGTTCATGTAAGGCTGAAGAAGGGTTCGTAGGTTGGTCGCGTCATCTTCGAAGCACCTGAGTGCTAATGAGAGAGGGCGATCTTGTGACCGCTTGAGCCATGAGTCATAGCAGAAGGCTGCCTGCTGCCAGTCTTCGTCGTCGACGTCCACAATCACTCCGCACCACAAATCGGACGTGCGTGCGGCAACCTCCCTCCATCGTCGACATATTCGAGTAAGCAGCATGGGAGCCAACTTTGATGCGGGCAACAAGTGTTCGGTTTCCGGGAGACAGTGAACAAAAATATAGGATAGGAGTTCAGATGGAAAGCGCCAGAGAGCTGATACAAGTCCCTTGTGCAAGTTCATGGACTGGATAATCTTGTCCTTCTCTTCGAGAAGCTGCCGGTGAAGACCTTTTATCTTATCCATGACGCTTTCCAGGCCTGAGACGTCCTGCAAAACTGCATTTAATTGCTGCTGGCGTTCGGTGATGACAGCGCTGATGCTCTGGTCTTTGCGCTCGATAGCGGAGTGGTCAGTATTTGGGAATCTGGAGAACGGGGTTTCAAGGTCTGGGATCTGGTCGTCGTTGACATGGGATAAGACATAAATTATCGGAATAAACATACCATTGCTCGTGAACATGCTAGCTGAAGCGATTGATTATCATCCTCAGACACAAGTGCCTCAGGCTATAATTCGGCACTCACAATGTTGTGCAGTGCACCAATGATATCGGAGATCGGGAGAGATTGACTTCTGAGCTAGCCGTCGTCCCCTCAATCACTGCCTGCATGTTGTGCGCTAACGCGAGGGACAAGGTTGAATCCGAGGAAGATGAAATATGCGTGGTAATAGTATGATGCCCGGATCTAGCCTGAGATACTTGATTCACAAGGGCAAATTGGGTTTGTGTCGTTAAATTGTTCATACAAACAAACTCTACGCCCGGCGGCTGGATGCATGATGCGACCCTCAAGTTCCCCCATCATCCCTCTCCATGATACACCTGATCTCAACTTCCGGAATCCTCGTTTGAAATTCAATCGTACATGGCTGCTCCTTCGGCAAACTGCCATCCATGAAAGCCATATCATCCAACGGCTTTGTGCTGTCCAACGTGAGCCGGAAGGCCCAAAGGACAAGCGCTGTGTTTACGAACACCGAGCTATGCCACAAGTTCATAGAATCGTATGGCTGAACTATGCGACCTTACCTATTTGCAACATCTTGTCCGGGACACACTCTACAAGCAAAAATGATAAAACATGACCAACAGCACAAAGACGACGCCTACCGCCGACCAAACCCGAAGACGAAGAACTTGGGTCATCTCTCACACGCCCTTCGATACCGAGCCAACGATCAGGCTTGAATGTGTTAGGGTCCGGGAAGACGTCTGGATCGCGAGAGATGGACCTGAAGTGGCGATGAGAGACCAATTGTATCCGGAAGGAGGGCCTTACCAGTGATTGCCAGTTACTGTTGTCCTGGCTGGAATGTGATGATTTCCTATTTGTGTTGTCAGATCTAGCTTCGACAAGATGACGAAGGGTACCCACCCAAACAACCTCCATTGTCGTGCGATGTGGTATTCCTTCATGCAGGTAAGGTATCAACATCAGGAAGAACGGCGGGGCTTAATTACTCATAGGTACCAACGGTCTCCATCTCAGAGCCTCCGAAACAAAGGCACGAAGGCGATGAAGCGATTGCTCATCAGTGAAGGTGGGTGCTAGGGTGAGTCCAGCCCTTAGATCAATATTCCAGTGATATGGGTGATTAAACTACCTCTGTTATTCCCGATGACCGCATCTAGCTCTGCATGGACTTTACGTTGCTCCTCAGGAAAAACGGCAGCTGCCATTAGTACTGTGCATATTGCGAGAGTAGTCTATAACACCCAACTTCAGCTAAATTCATAGAAAGTAGTGATGCACGAACTCACCGTGTCGGATCCAGCTCCAACGACAGCACCAGCAAGGTAAGCCATCTCCAGCTCAGACAATCCGTAAAGACTGCCATGTTCCAAGAGGTATCTTCCAAACGAAGGACTGGCGTTGCCAACTCCCTGCTATTGAACGTTTTAGAATGTTTGCGGCATCAGCTAGGACATGCTTACTAGCTCCTGTTTGACGCGACAGAGTTGCTCGATGAAAAGTTCCCGAGAGTCTCGACAGCCGTCACGTAATTTCTCGCGCATACCAAGGAAGATATTTCAGCCACGAAATCGAATCCACCAGGTACGCGCCAGGGTGCAATGCAAAGCGGAATTTTATCAGCAAATTCAGTGACCCTTCTAACTTCGGGATCAGTCGCAGATGTAGGTGTAGTCTTTCCCATATGAGATTTTCATGCTCGTTGCTGCTGCATAACTTCAGTCCATTAATGAGCAACGCAAACCTGGATATGACGAGGACCTACGTTCGCGCATGATCCTGGAAGTTGTATGGACCATTCAGAATATAAATAACGGTGTTCTTCGCGTGTGACATTTGCAGGGGTCGATATGCCTCGGCTGCTTTGGGTTGGAAATGAGTGTGGATCGCTCTGTAATGAAGAGTCATATAGCCATTATATTTCTGCATTATAGCAAAAGACGAGCCTGCGCATCCGACGGAACCTCTCGCCAGCGGGGACAAAGGGAATAAGCATTCCCCCACCGAGTAACTCCCCAGCAGCAAGGGAGCGGGGACGATCGACCAGCGACGCGCCCTGTTTCTCCATAATTTCTGCTGCGGCCTGTATCGTAGATGCGTTAGCGGCTCAGAACACAGCGCCCACCGTCAGGCATGCTTTATAGCGACCGATAACGACGAATTTCTCTGTTCCTGCGCGTAGAGTGATGAGAGGACCATACTCTTCAATCCATGATGCTACAGTCAGATATGCGCTAGATGTCATTACGACACCGTGAATGATGAAATGAAATAGAACACTGACGCTTACTTGCGAGGAGGTATGAAATGTCCGCGGAGTCCCCACGTCGAAGGGGATGGGGGAAATGACAGGCCGTTCTCTGTGCTGAAAAGGTATGTATGAGCAATCAGAGCTGCTACACTCAAACAAGTCGCGCTCACGACAAGTCTGAATGTTATCGGACAATAGCAAGTCGGTCAGCTGTAGCATGGTCGGAAATAGTGAAGCTTGACGGGGCTCGAAGTGCATCATATGATGAGTTTTAACATGTCGACTGGGACGAACGTGATTGTGATACGTTCACCGACTGGCTCGCAATGACGGAGCTTGCTGGCAGCGATCACGGCAAGTCAAGTTACCAAAGGAAACAATACTTTTTCACTTGTGCGAGGAACAGAAAAATTCAGAAGGACTTAGGAACCCCCGATATGCCTACGAAGGTTCGATCCCAAAAATGTGGATTTGGTGCCTTTGTACCCGCGATCGGCGAGCTTGTGCGGGCCTTTGTGTCCGCATTGTATTCGGGCCTCAAGTTTTGAGCCTACACGTATCTGCATAACATATCAGAAATCACATCGGTAGAAGAGACTGCTTCTTCCGGTAGCCGTAGTGGGGAGGACTTGCACGATATTGCCCAAGATTCGTGTCCTTCTGCGTCCGATGTAAGTTCAAGATGTAATTGCTGGGGTCATACACACCTTCTTTGCCAATCATTCATTAATTGCGAGGCACCGGTAAGACGCATACTGAATTCGGCGTTCGCTGCCACCAGCCCGATCGGACCAATATCACATTTTGAGGGACTTGGGTTTGAATAATACTGCCTCTCAAGTCCGGGTCTCCCGCACCACTGCAGCAGCTATATGTAGTACTCCAGATGCAACATATGGGCGTTGAGAAAACTTGTACTGTTGCCGTTGCTTTGGCTCGCCGCTCAGTTGGCGCCGGCTTAAAACATAACCGAGCCGTGTTGAACGTCAGTGCTCGACCAAAGGGTAGTACTTACTCTCGATAGTTGTGAATCTGACCCACTTACTGTTATTACAAGTTCAACTCAGGCTTGAACCGGGACGTCAAGCATCGTAAGCTTGACTCAGCGGAGATACATAAGCTCGCCGTAAGCATCAATCTTCTTTTAAAATTTTGATGTGTAACTCAAATTTTTGCTGATACTAGTATGATCAGTGGCAGGGCCATGGAAAGTAGACTAGTAACCACTTTCCTTACAACTTGAACGTGAGCCATTAAGTATTCCTTTGAGGTGTTGAGTGGAAACAGCGTGTAAGGCCCCTCACCAAAATGAGGCGGCTGACGAGACTGTCGATTCTCGAAAGTATAAATTGTGCTTCCGAGGCGCTGAAGCTGAAGAGCGCTGAAGCTGGTCACGGTTTTCGTCAACCCTGGTTCATGTCCTCTCTCCCGCAACTCTCCTGCCGGCCAATTTTTTGAACCTCATAAGTACGATGAGACATATCCTAGCAGGCTTGGCGCTCTCGAGTACGCTTGTCGCCCATGCATGGGCGGGACAACCGACTAATATTTATGGTGTTAATTTGGGTTCATGGTAAGCATCACTCCGTGTCCCCACTGCCTATTAAACTTAAGTGATAGCGCAGGTTGGTCCTGGAACCATGGATGCTTCCTCAAGGTGATAAACTGAGGAATCTTGCAAATACAAGTTCACTGAACGAATTTCGTCACATAGGCTGGTTGGATATGGGTGGAGAGTCATGTAGTACAAATTGTTCGACATGCATTTCAACCGAGTCGTACGTTCCTAAGATTCTAGACGTTTTGTATGTGAAACTCAATTTGCGCTGTGATAATCTAGGTCATTTGCAAAGGCCTATCCCGACACCGTTGACGCTACCTTCGCTGATCACTGGGACACATGGTTTACACAGAACGATGTCGACAAACTGAAGGCGGCCGGTATCAACACCGTTCGCGTTCCTGTAAGTCGATTCAAAGGCACTGTACGACCTTGGCCAACCTGACGTTGAACGGTTTGATCTGCCTTGCGTTGCTTTCTTTCATCCCGTGCAAACTTGTCTGTGTTGCACCGCTTTCCTACATAGCTTGGATATTGGATTGTGGAGGCTTTAGTTGATCGTTCGCACGAATCATACCCTCGGGGCGGTCTTAATTATTTGGTGAGAAGATTTGTTCGTAGCTTCATGCTCTGGGTAAAATTTGATCATTTACATTAGCGTCGTGGCTTGGGCTGGTTGCAAGATGCTGGGATTCAAGCGATCCTGGATCATCATGCATTGCCTGGGGTGCAAACGCCCGGGCAAATGTTCACCGGAAAGTAAGTTCCCATTTGTTTGCTATCTGTTATATACTAACAGTGGTTTTTACAAGTTGCACCAACGATGTTCAATTCTATGCGAGTCATTTTTCAGTCGTTGAAAGCAACAATCACTGATCTCTTACATACAGACTCCATACAACTATCACCGTGCTCTCGTGTGGACAGCGTCATGACCACGCTTGCTCACCTGGACCCTAACTTTGGAAGTGTATTTGCGATCGAGGCAGTCAATGAACCCATCATGAATGCGGCTGAGACACCCAACTACGGCACCTGTATGTATCATTCATCATTCATGTATTCGCGCTCTCATGATTCCTCATACAGTCCAAAAGAACTTCGTCCAGACAATCCGTGCGGTCGAGCTCACACTTGGGATCCCTGTACCGTCATCCAGTCTATCGTTTTCATTATCGGTATCCGTCTCGAACAACTTCACTGCTGCGTTGAACGTGACGTCCACAGCAACCATCTTCTCGCCGGAGGTGCAGTTGGCACTGGCAGATGCTGTTCCGATCCTACTGGAGATTGGAGTACAATGCGGCTTGCAGTCCATATTCGAGGCGTCGCCCTTCTGGAAGCCCCGTACTTCATTGGTGGCGAAGTGAGTTCAAAACAGGTTCTTGTTGGAGATACATACACTGACAATGATATGCCAAGCTTCATGGACGTGAACTGGCAGTACAACAACCCCGCTAACCCAGCTGACGTCGCGATTGGTCCCCAAGCTTATGACAACCACTTGTATTACTCGTGAGTGCGCAGTTGCTATAATTGTCGTGATTTTCCAACTCATCTTTACAGGTTTGGCGTATGTCTTCTGCTCGCAGGTTATTGCTTTGCATTGACATTTTTATAGGGAGTCGCAGATGCTAACCCGACGGCATACTTGACCAGTATTTGCAGTGCGTCTTCTTTGTTGGTTCAGTCATGACGTACTCATTTTGGTACAGATCTTACACGCATTCAGAGCGACGCTGCAGTTGGTAACTCTCCCCTCTGGTTTGGAGAGTGGGGACTTTCGACACAGTTCAATGCCACGGACGACTTCCTCTACCAGTGGGCTGACGCACAGAAATTGGCCTATAGTAAAGGTGCTGGATGGATTGTACGTACCCCATAGTGCTTGATCAAGACGTCACTCAAGGAAGAATATTCTAGTACTGGAACTTCAAAACTGAGATATCGAGTCTCACCAACGGAATGCCCTCGCAAGGCAATGGTTAGTCAATACACATTCTAGGGAACTTTATGAGTGACCTGATGGGTGCATAGGTCATACCTTGAGGCATTGGAACTCGGGTACTTGAC
>NW_024537998.1:0-16467 GCF_016628075.1 Suillus paluster
CGTCGGGAGTATATGCAGAAGGGGGACAAAAGAGTTGCGAAGTTCATGCCTAGATACGACGGTCCATACGTCATTCTGGACGCACACCTGGGAAGCTCAACGTACACACTTGATTTACCAAACTCCCCAAACATATTCCCAACCTTCCACGCCAGCCAATTGCGCCCGTACCACGCGAACGACCCCCATTCTTTTCCCTACACGCGAACATCCGCGACGTGGACCCGTGGTGACGGAGAACGGACAACTAGAAACCTTCATCGATAGAATCATCGACGAACGAAAGGTCGGAAGGGGAAAGAAGTACCTCGTACGTTGGGTTGGCTTTGGCGAAGAAGATGACGAGTGGCTGCCGAGGAGGGACTTGGAAGACTGCGAGGCTCTGGACAATTGGGAGAAGGGACGTTCTCAAGGATAGTGGGGAAGGGTGTAAGCATGCGCTTACTTTCATGTGATTAACGCGCCCTTCGTTGATTGGACACCGTGCCATAATTGTCGGTGTTTGGCTGCTAACGCTCATTCAGTATATATAGCTCACCGCTGATGTATCGATATCTTATCTCTTACCGTATCACCGAATCCCATACGCTCATCCACGTTACCGCTGTCTGATTGTCCGCTAGTGTTGATCGTCTACTGTGACGACCTTCCAGAGTTGGCCACAAGGGGGATTCTGCGGCCAATTCACCTGTCAATTGCGCAAGATCCGCTTCCGGCGAAAAATGCGCAATGATGGTGTCCACTTCCTCAGTGACAGGCAAGGCGGTTCCGTCTTTAGCGACAGTCTTGGCCTGAATAACCTCCATCATCTAAACACGTGTCATTTGCCCATGACAGTGAGTTTGTGCTATCTTGAGAGTCGGGATGAGAAGGGGAATGACGCCATAAGAAATTATGGAATGATACCATCGCTGGCCACGGGCCTGTTTCCTCAGTCATGCAGACTGCACAGTGCAGGCACCCTGCCTCACTACTCACCTTACTCGCCCTCGACAAATTGCGTCAGCGCTGAACATCCCAGAGTCGTTGGGCCCTTCGATCTACCCAGAATTGAGATTGGAAGGTTCAGGTTACCAGTTGATGGTGTGCACATCACAGCTAATGTTGTCTTGAGATGTACAAACAGAAGTATTTCTACAAAACATAACGGAAATCGCGATTTTGAATGTCTGTCAGGTCTAAAAATTCCTGTACAATACAACGACCGCATTAGAGTCGATGCTTTGGGACAAGTTTGAACGTACTTTGTCCACCTTGACTTCAATCCGTTTTCCATCTGCAGTAACTTGTTCGATGTAAACCTCCTCGAAGTCATTATTGACAGGCTCAGCGTCCCGCTTCTTGTTCTCTCGTGATAAGATGAACCTGATGGTGAGTAGAAGGATGGGGCAAATAACGTAGCACATCCCGATGACAATCCAAGGTATGCGGTTGCTGTGATAATAAATTTAGAATTGAGATGACGACACCTGGACCAACACTTACCGTGGCTTATACTGCGTCTGCCACATGAACGGGCCCAAGCCATTACCAACGCAGTAGGCACTCAGCATGATCGCATTTGTGGTCACCTGGTTTACTCAGCTATCTGCTGCTTGATTTTTGACCGATTGCCCACGACTTACTCTCTTTGTGTGCCCAGCAGTAACGCTGGTCAACCAGGCCAGAGATAGGACGAATCCAGTAATCCCGATATCCACAAGCCAAATACCGAAAAGCAAGCCGATTTGATTGCTCCATGGCAGGAACTCGATCATGAGTACCCCAACCAAAGCCGGGATGAAGTACACCGCGCCGACATAAGCCCGACTGTTTGGTATCCGAGAGACAATCATGACACCAGTCCAAATCGTTGCAACTTCAATGAAACCATCCACGCAGCTCAACAAGGTTGTTTGCAGGGCGGTGAAGCCGAGTGATGTCACAATTATTTGTCGTTGATTGCTGAGCGAGTTCGGAATCTGGTCCAGTGCAGAAAAGACAGCAAAGATCCATGTCTTCGGATCCTTCAAAGCCTCTATCACCCTGCGAAAGTGGCGTTAAATGCTAATGCGTGCCGGGGAACGGCGTACGCACTGATCTTTCTTGAAGTGTTTGTTTTCTACACCGGTCTGGTTTTCCTGCAGCGGTAATTGAGTTCATGTTGTCGCGAAACTATATGGATTATCTTGATATCTACCTTCAAGCGTCGGACTGCAATTGCTCGTTCCGCGGGCGTCAAAAACCATGCATTGGTGGGTGAGTCAGGGAAGAAGAACCTGATCCTGGGTGAGGATTTGAACATTGAAAGAATCTGCAATTAACTCACCAATAGACAACCGCGGTGATTAAGGTCAAAATGCCAGTAATGACCATAAGCCTATACATGATATTTAGTGTTGTTCGCATCAAGACATGTCGATCTGTGCCTACCATTGCCATGGCGCAAATCCTGTAGTGTTGATATGCAAAGAACCAAAACTGATAAACCCAGATATAATCTGCGCTGAGAACCGCATAGTTCAATTTTCATCCAGAGAAGACACCTGATGAAACTACGGCTACCTGTCCCATTCATGAGAACTACCACCGTGATCAGTTCAGATCCGACCTCTGAACATGAGATAAGCTTACACCAATACCCAACACGTGATGTCTGCTCAGTGCGAGTGTAAAACATCGAGCTGACAATCATAAAGCCAGCTGTAATGGACCCCTCGCACATGCCCAAGACAAACCGCGCGACGAAGAGGCCAGCGAAGTTGGTGCAGGCTGCATGGCAGGCCAGCGCGATACCCCAAATGAAAATATTGATACTGGTTAACAAGTCATTTGTGGATGACATTCGAACGACGCTAAGGGGTACACACCTCATCCATCTACCCACCGGGAAACGCTGGAGCGCGAGATTCTGCGGGTACTCGAATATTAGATAGCTAAGGTAGAATACAGTTCCCAGCCTAACACAAATGCTCAGTCGAAGAGGAACAACTACCAGTCTGGGCGAAGACAAACCAATTGTACCTGTGCGACGACGGTGTAAGGATGAATAACACGTGAATAACGTATGGTCTCACTGATTAGTAGACAAGTGCGTATCTTGCCTGACAAGACCGTTCAGTAATAGGTAAGTAAAATGGAAATCGCAAATGAGTCTCACCGTATGCCCAATATTGCGGCACTACCCAAGGTTGTCTTGTCCATGAACTGAATCCTAGGGAACCATGCAGTCAATACTCTCCAGGTCTCCAACGAGAACTCACCAGTAGAGTGCTGTACGCCAGAGCCTAGATCAAATACATATTACGTCGAACACAATAGCCACTCACTGCACATCATCGGTAAGATGCCAAAATCGATTTTCCTTCTAAATATTTCACAGATAATAAGTCGAGCAATGGAACCACTAGAGCAAAACATACCGAACTCGTGCTACTTCGTCCGGATCGAGGTCACCAGACATACCTGCAACGAGCGCTGCACCGGTATCCACATCCTGTGTCGCGACGGCGATGCTTTGAACATGTTTCTCTGCTTCTTCACTGAAGCTGCGACCAGATGGTGCTTGAAGGGGATTCATGAGAGCCGAAAAAGTCCGAAGGAAAACCTCGCAAGCTCTCTCCCACAATTCGACTTTTATTTGCTCTAGTTGCTGATAAGCGATTACAGGTGAAGCAACTCACCCCCGCCAAGGCGAAAAGATAAGGGCGTTTAGTTTTGACGTGTCCCTGATCCGCTAATACAATGGATGTTTCTTCTCACTGCCACGCCGTTAATCGTGATGGGGAATAACCTGGTCCAAGTCACTTGATACCAACGTGCTCAAGAGAGCGCCACTTGACTGATATGGATGTCCTGTAATACGCAAAGACACTCGACTGGCATAGTAATTCCAATATTATGTACCCGTGATCTACACGGGTATTTCAAACCACCCAGCTAGCTCAATGAATACAAGGGACTCACATACTAAATATTAACCCGTTCTGTCTACTTCGACTTTTTAGACGAGTTGGCCACGAACCGGGGAGATTCTGAGGCCAGTTCGCTTGTCAACTGCGCAAAATCCACCTCATTGCGGCGAAAAATGTCCGCAATGATGTTGTCCACTTCCTGAGTGACAGGCAGGGCAGTTCCGTCTTTAGCAACAGTCTTGACCTGAATCACCTCCATCATCTGACTAAACACGTGTCGCTTGCCCATGGCAGTGAGTTTGTACTGATATCGTTGTAAGCGTGTGCGACAAAAAAAATGATACTTTACGAACTTGAAGCTTTTCCATCATACCAACTTGGCTCAACGGGTTGCTGACTTTCCCGTGCTCGATTACAGTCCAGCCTTCCTTCATCTTCATCCACACGCTTAGCTCCCACGCATCTCTAGAGATAATACCCTTCTTCTCCGCCTCGTACGCAGCCGCCATCGCTCGGAAGTCCATGGTCCACTCATCCCAAGGCATGCCCCAAGTTGGATGTTTGAATTCCTCTGGATCGACAGCACGACGCAGAATATCATTCATATATGAATCCCTTTTGTCCTGGGGCTCAGAGACAATATTTGCGACTGTTGCTGGAGTAGGTTTTCGGAAGACAATTTCAGATTTGGGGAACCCATGATGGTATCGCAGCTTGATGACCGAGATGAAGTTTTGGATTAAAGGAAGTAACACGGCCAACAAAAATATGTCAAGGCACAATTGACCTGCTAGTGGCCAGTTCACCACCGGAGGGGAGACCTTGGGCATTGGTAACATTTTCCCAAGGATAAATTGGATGCCATAGCGGTACAAGGCGCCATGTACGCGTTTGCCAAGCAGAAAAGACCATGCAATATTGGCCCCCATCATGGTGAAGAAGTGTATCCTGCCATGGAAAGCTGGTTAAGGAATGTCTTCTCGTCTTCGAGCTCCAAGACTCTGTGACTTACTTTCGGCCTGACACGGGAGTGGTGTCCAGATGACTAACG
Organism: Suillus paluster; assembly: GCF_016628075.1. Taxonomy (NCBI): domain Eukaryota; kingdom Fungi; phylum Basidiomycota; class Agaricomycetes; order Boletales; family Suillaceae; genus Suillus; species Suillus paluster. The sequence continues at coordinate 4,945 of NW_024537998.1, forward strand.
TATATCTCAGTGTCAGAACCATATTCGGATAGGAATGCGGCAACTGGGCTACTCTCGGGGACTCGATGGGCAGCTGGCATCGTTAAAGAAGACCTCGACCAGACTAACGTGAGCGCGTGAGGATTGGTGACTTATAGTGGGAAGCAAGGGAATTAGGTAAGCATTTGTCGCTGACAGAGTCAAGAACTGCGACGCGCTGCGCAAATGCCCATAGTTTCGTCATTAATCTCGACCGAAGCTTCAGCTGCAGCTTCACGAGTCATGACATGATTTAAGCAGTTGTACGAGATTCAGATACAATCATGCAAATGAAAGTTGCAGGTCTTCAAAGGAATCAGTCAAAAATGGATGTGATATTCCCACACTATATTTCCCACGCCTCTGCCTTATAGCGTTCGCGATGAAAAAGTTTTGACCTCATCCTTCCACAATCAAAAACGCCAATGATGAGAAATGACGGTGCAAAGAGTTGAGTCGGACCCCATGCAGGGTTCGCATTGACATCGCCCGTTCGGCACCACTCTCCTTGTTACATTTGTAAAGGGACGGGCTTTTACAACTCTGATGGCGGCTAAGCTTGATTGTGGGGTTCAGTAACTTCAGTTGAACTTCAGTTTGTTCTTACTGTATGTACTACATTCATCAATATCTCAATGTTCATTTATGCGGTGTTTGCGGTCCCATTCATCTCCCAGTGCTTTATATGTGTCGAGCAATGGTACCCGCTCGGTTCCTTGAACAGATACAGCTGATGATATTCTTCAGCATCATACCACGGCCCAGCTTCTTCAATTAGTGTCACGATGGTTTGGTCCTTGAAATGCTCCTCTTGGACCTTTCGCGTGACGTCCTCCGCTACCTTCCTCTGTTCAGGTGAATGTGCGAAGATTGTGGAACGGTACTCTGGTTGACGATCAGGACAGAATTCGAACATGGTACTGAGCAATCTTACGAGTGCCCGTATTAATGCCTTGCTTGTTCAGCGAGGTCGGGTTGTGCGTGCAGTAGAAAAACTCTGACAACAAATTAGACCAGAGGATAGGAATTATCAATGCAATTCACCGACGAGTTCTGCATACTGGATTATGGAAGGGTCGAATTCGATTCTCAAGGCCTCGGCATGATTGGTTGTCCCAGTGCACACTTCTTTGTATGTTGGGTTCTGAGCACTTTCCAGTCCACCGGTGTATCCGACGCTCGTCTTGAGGATACCCTTGTTCTGCGACGGTGGATATTCTTCCAAAAATATGTGCTGGACGCCCCAAAAACACCCCGCAGCGAATGTGGCAAACTCGGTTTCAGTACAAGCACCTTATATTATGAAGACTTGGGTTGGATCTTGTGACAAACCGAACAAACGATACTTGCCTTCAGACACGTCGGCGCGATAATGAGACGGGTCAACTGCCTGAGACATTGCAGCGTTGCTAGAGAAATCGAGGCAGTGCGGATGTGGTCGCCTGGAGACGACTGAGGGAGAAGCATCTGGCCTTTATTTGATTGCACTGGTGCGCCTTGAAGTTGCGCGTCACAGGGTCATGCCAACTCACTATTCTAGACACAGTTAACCGTCACATTGTGAGCTGGCATGGCCCTGTGACAGTTGCGTTTTGATCATCATCATCACGGGAGTACCACCGGTTCTCGGCGAGACATTCTGGGAACATCAAACGAGCCCAGTCGCGCTTTTCTCCGGTTCGTAAAATTGCTGGCACAACCATCACCACTGGTAAGTGGTGCTGCACTTGAGCTCCACCAGTACTCCTAAGTTCTACGATCAAAAACACAATTACAAGAAACTGTCAGAGAGTTGAAGGTTGAATCAGAATACTTGTGATGCGCAGAGTTGAGTCCGTTACATTTGTAAAGGGGCTTTTACAACTCTGATGGCGGTTTTTGATTGGATCTTCACCGATAATTCATATTTACATTCATCATTATTTCGTACTCATTTACAAGGTGTCGATAATCCCATCCATCTACCAGTGCTTTCTGTGTGTTGGGCATTGGTAACCACTCGGTTCCTTGAACAGGTACAGCTGATGGTATTCTTCGGCATCATACCACGGCCCAGCTTCTTCGATTTCTGTCACGATTGTTTGGCCCTTGAAATGTTCCTCTTGCACCTTACGTGTAACTTCCTCTGCTATTGTCCTTTGTTCAGGGGAGTGTGTGAAGATTGCAGAACGGTACTCTGCTTGACAATCAGGACATTCAGAAAGACAACAATGGAATGATCGTACGAGTGCCCGCATCACCGCCCTGCCTGTTCACTGTAGTCGGGTCATGGGTGCGGTAGAAGAACTCTGACAGCAGATTAGACAAGTTAAACAATGTGGAACTAGGACGAGCGAACGCGACTCAAGTACTCACCGACGAGCTCGCCATAGTTGATTGTGGAAGGGTCAAATTCAATCCTCAAGGCTTCGGCATGATTGGTTGTCCCAGTGCACACTTCTCTGTATGTTGGGGTCTGAGCGCTCTCCAGTCCTCCAGTGTATCCGACGCTGGTCTTGAGGATGCCCTTATTCTGCGACGGAGGATATTCTTTCAGGAATATGTGTTCGACACCCCAAAAACACCCCGCAGCAAATGTGGCAGTCTCGCTTTGAGGATGAGCACCTGTATTATGAAGACTTGCGGTTGGATCTACACATGAAACGAACGATACTTGCCTGAAGACAAGGCGGCACGATAATGAGACGTATCAACTGCGTGTGACATTGCAGGCTTCGCGAAAGAAAATAAGGCGGTGCGGATATGATTGAGACGGCTGAGCATCTATGTACTCGGCTGATTGAAAGCGCGAAGGGGCGGAGCTTTGACAGATAGACGGCATCAGCAAAACTCCCCAAATGTCACAACACGTGACATACCCTGATTAGGGATTATCAAAATGTTCGAGTATTATGACGCATGTATGCGTGCGTCATATCAACATTATACATTATAAACACCTCACCACCCTCACATGATCCTTAGCGCAGCTGAGACACGGTGGTAGCGACATTATATTGTAGTTATAATGTTGTAGTACTTATATATGCGCCTCGCTACAATTTTAAATGTATATATGTGCCTCCCAATAATGAGCTCTACTAAGTAAGATTTATATGATGGATCGATAGCGGATCAGAATAAACATGATATGAAATTATAAAGCGCCGTAGCCTTCCGCTATCAGAAAATGATCGTCTAAGTCTTCTCCCTCGTCCGCTTCTATCATATCGGGATCATCTTCCAGTTCCTCTTCCTCTTCATCATCTCCGTCCTCCTCAATCTCTCCCTCTCCCTCAGCATCTCCCTCCCCACCTTCATTCTCCTGTTCTTCAGCCTCTTCATTCACATACGCCCCATCACTTTGCAGGAACTCATCCCATTCGCAGGATATAGCGTGACCGATACCTCCCCCTCGGTATCGCATGAACATATCTCGATCTACGAACCTAGAAATAGACCAGTGAATTGATTAGAAGTAGATAGGTACAAAAAACTCACATGTTTACATAGAAATACCGCCAATCTTGATTAAGATCTGCCTCATGTCGAGCAAATGAATTAGGAAGAAACTCATCGGTCTTGCCTGAATCAAATGCTGGGATGAGATGGACACCTCGAATTATGACGTCAGGATCCAGAAAACCGAGGGCACTGGGATCCTCGCCTCTGAGAAAACCGATGCGATGCAATCGTTTTGCGGACCAACCGGATTGGTAACCCGCGTCGCGTCCAAACCACCGCACAATCAAAAATTCCATTCGGCATGGTTCTTCCATAGAAGTGTCATTTCGGTCCCAAACGTCCACATGGAAGATCCGGATGATTCGTGCATACCAATACGGGTGCCGTGCGTCATCGGTTTCGTGTGACAGGACCATAACGTCGGCACGGGTACGTGGGTTAAGTGAATCTTGTTCCCGCCGTAAGTCGTATGTAGTGTAGTTAATCCGGAGGACGCTGTGCTCGTAGACCTTGTTGTTGGCGATGATGATCTGGGCACGTTCTTCATCAGTAAATTCATGCTCATCTCCAGTGTACTCGATCCCGCGAATACGTCCGAGAAGATGATCTTTGAGTTTTGGAATAAAGTCCTGTCCCTCCCATTAGATGAAATAACTCTAAAAGGTAAAAAAAAAGACGTACCACTACTGCTAGATCATCTTCTGGTAGTTCACTAAGCCATCCTGTGAGATCAAACGAAGTTGTCGCGTATTTGGAAATGTGGTAGTGATCGGATGGAGACGTGCGTTGCCGTTGGCAGCGCTGTGATCCGGCATCACCTTCTCTTGATGCTAATGCAGCTCGCGCCTTGATGATCTTACCCATGAGTCGATCCCAGGTTTCTATCCTTGTCATACTAGAGACAGTATTCTTCTTCCCTTTGGGGGTTTTCGAATACCACCGCTTCACTCGCTGATGCTGAAGTTCACCCTAGTTGATTTAAAATAGTACGATCAGTATGTATTTACACGTGAATTAAAATAGAAATTTACTGGCTGCGTGCTGAAGCTATCAGTAGTACCAAATTGTCGGATCGTGTCGGGGTAATCTCCCAGCGCGTGATATTTGTAAGTACTGAGATTAAGCTTCTTGCGCTTTGGACCCGATGGAACTTCCTTGGCCTTGCATTTTGGGTCTGCTTCTGGAAGCTTGGAAGCTAAGGCAGCTTCCCGTCGTCCGCGTGTTGCATACTCGTGAGGTAGTTCAGTTGTATGGTAGCGCTTACATGTAGTTCGCGCAAATTTTCGTACTGTCTGGCCCAGAACAGCCGTCGCAGTGTCAAAAAATTTCAGTGTGTCCTCAGTATGCATTCGCAATTTTGCGAACGTGTGCCAAGTTGCGAGGTCAAATAAAAGGTCCAGGACCATAGTATTGTCTGTGTCGTCACCAGGCAGTACCAGTAAGCCCTCGAAGGCCGGGATTGCGCACTATACATACACACGATCATCAATAACTATATCGGGCAAGTTGAAACCGACACTTACCTGCAGAAGATCTTCAAAATCTCTCGCAGCTAAACGTTTCATTGATGACGCGTTTGAATTAAATTTTCTTATCGTGCCTCTGCCAAAGGTCGGTGTAGCGCGGTATCTATTAAGATCGATCAGTAGATGTAATCAAAAAATTTAAATACACACCTTCTATTGAGTTCCTGGACGGCATCACCACCAGCTGCATGCAAAATGCGCATCAAGTGGGTGAACTTTGCCTTCCATGCACCGAGTTCGAATTTGTGAAGTTCGTTGACGACGAACATTCGAAATCGATTGAATCCGTGAGGTGACAGCTTGACAGAGAATGCATTCTATATATCAAATATCATTAGTTAGGTAGAAAGTCAATCAAATATTAAAAACTTACTCGAGTGGGCACCAAAGACTTCTCATTGAGAATAGCCTTGACGCGAGTGCCATCAACAGGCACACCCAGTTGAAAAATGAGTGCCCGCGCATCCTCGACTTCTCGGAGCTGTGTCCTGTCGTCCTTCCGCATGCGCCTGATCCGTCGTTTCATATCCAACCTCGATCCCATCAAAGAAACCTCGTTCTTCTTCGTGAGACAGCGCGGGCAAAGGCACTGCCCCAGATTTTTTATCCCTGTGAGAATAACTCTGAGAAGCATTAATACTGCATCCGATAATTAATTAATGTACATACTTCTCGGGATAGTCGGCTGAATATGTAAAAAAAATGAGGGAACACTCTACGAGTGACGCCATCGCTACATTTAATTACTATACCATACTGGTAAGTGTGCATAAACTTCTCGTCGAGAAGTAAAGCCCATATGGCCTGCATCAGCTCACGCTTACAGTGCATGTAGACTTGGCTTGTGCAAGGCTCGCCAAAAATACCCATGTATTGATCTTGTAGATCTTCGGGCAACTGAAGATCGGTTTAGAGTTATATAGATATATAGATATAAATAAAAAAACTTACTGTTGGAATATAGGCGACGTGATGACACACAGAGGCAGTCGGTTTGCCTCGGATGTACTTAGATTGATTGCCGAAATAGAGGTAGAATGACCAGAGTGATGCGTCGCCGAAATTCACCAGATGGGTGGCATCAGACCAGAACATCAGTGATGCGATGGTGCGCTCAAGATCATCACCTTCTTCGCGGGGCAGATCGTTAATTTCCGCGTATGTTTCGACCATTTCTGGGCTAGAGTATGCTTCTGAGAACACCTCAATATCCCGGCCGTCCGGAGATTTCCAGAATTCGCGATAAGGCGTCATGTTGAAAGTTGTAGCGACGTCATCCTGGAAAACGGACTCAATAATATCAGTGATTGATTGATGATACACGCCAGGAATTTCGAGTTCTGGGGCCTCGGTCTCGGCGTCCCACTTCTCACCCTCTTTAGGTAGCCTGATCTTGACGGCAGATTGGCACCAGCCATATTCCTGGCGGAACAGATTAGACTTCTTCTCCAGGTAGGCGTCAATATTTTTGGATTCCCGGGTATGGGAAAATGAAGCGGCATCAATATTATTGAATAACGGATCACCAACGAAGCCGGCAAGCCACTGCAACTCTGCAACTGACTGCTGGCCGGTTCCAGAGTAATGGTAAGCCATAAGGAGGCCAGAAGTCGGGTTGGAGAAGGCTGCGTAGAGGTCGTCCTGTTCGATCACCTTGGACGACAATCCTTCGGTGATTCGACTCGAGTCCGGAACCCCATCACCTCCAGTGAGTGTGGGTGCATCGGTCACACTCTCGAGGGAATTTTCAATAGGGAGTATGCTGGGGCGGGTAGGATAAACTCGGTAGAGACCTGCTGCATCAGGTTCCATCTCAAATGGTATGAAAAGCGGGGGGGCATCGTGTTCTGACTGTACCGGGGAAGGTGCACGAGGCTGGGGGTCCATGAGTTGATCCGCGTTGACATCATTGTGATGTTCGCGTTGCTGACGGGTAGAGGGCGGCATATGCGCCAGGTGAGTAGCTGAACCTGGCAAGAAGTCTGCAAAGCGGGCGGGCATGCGTATTCTCCATCCAGAGCGCTGGGAGACAACAGGTGGAGGTGAGGGCGATGGCACACGACTTATTTCAATCTAGTAAATGTGTAGTTAGTACAATCCTGTTGTAGATATCAAATTAATACATACATCATTATTAAAATCGCCTTCCTGATCGATAGGCATAGAGTCCTGAATCTCGGGCTGATCTGGAACGAAAACATCGTCAGGAACACGATCGGGGGATATGTCGCGCCGAGCCCTCTTGTCTTTTTTCTTCTTCTTATCTGCCTTGCGTTTGCGACTGAAAATTTGATCAGTAAGGGAAAAATTGAGCGTGCATTGACCTGAATGTGCTGCCAGCTGCTTGCGTGAGCTGAATGTTGCGCTGCAAGCTAAGCAGCAGAGGTCATTGACCATGGAATAAATGAATGCGGAGAAGGGGGGGACACGTCCTCACGAGGTCTCACTAGTTGCAGAAATGCTGTATCATATTTAAACGGTCTTCTACTGCGAAATTACATTAATTAAACGACTGAAATGAAGCATTAGTCCTACTACACGATGTAAAATACTCGATGGGAACGTACCTTCAACATTCTCTGCGCTCGATCGTGCTAATGCGAGTCGCCAGAACTCCACGTCGGAGAATCCTGTGAATCCTTGCCGGGATATTTACCCCCGAGGAGGTGAGATCTCGCGGATCTCAGGATAAGGAGTCCTAGTAAAAGTAGAAACTTGAGTGGTAAGTGTGGAAGATTTGCGACTCACCTATTAGACATTTGAATGGGATATGTGGTAGGACCTGTAGTAGACATTTGAGTAGGATATGTGTGAAGGATTGCTGACTTACATAGACATTTGAGTGGGATGTGGTAGCTCGTTGAAGCATATATTCGAAAGTAAAACATACGATCGAAAGTAAGGTCATACGATCGAAAATAATGTGATATCAATGATCGAGATGTCTGGGAATATCAAATTCAACATCCGCTGGGATATTCCGTGATATGAAGTCCTCGCCTCGTCTGTGGCTATGTTTATCAAACATTCATATCAATACCATTCATACCATGGCTAACGTACTTACTGCCCCCGACGCCTGGACCTCTGTCATTAACGTCTTCGGGGATGTCATATTCGTCGACATCCAAAATGCCATCTCCTTAAATAACACTTACTGCTTCAACGTCCACTTAGATTCTCCCGGCCCCAAGGTTTTTTTTTCTCTATCTATAAAAACTAATCTAATTTATAACAGAAAATTGTTTTTCGCATCCAGCAACTTGAACAAACCAATAATCACGACTCGGGTTCAGATGACTCGCTCACTGAGTATGAATCCGACGAAGAGAGAACGGTGGTAACGGGGACGATGCGGAGATGAAGACAGAAGATGCGGAGGTCGGAATCGCTGAGGTTAAGGTTGAAGATGAGGATCTAGGCGCAGTGATCGGTGGTCCAGACTTCCAGTAAGTTTCCAGCACTTTTAATACAATTGTTGACTGATTTTTCTCAAGGCCTGTAACCGCATCCCCTTGCAGCCTTCTTACTAGGCGCTTGGGGAACCCTCATCCAGACCCCGAGAATCCTACTGCGCCATGGAACTACTACGTGAAGAAAAGAGCTGAAGCGCCGGAGGACCATGAGGGGAACTTAGTAGAAGATCTGGCAGCAACCTCATAATTTTTTTTTCATTTCTTGTCCTGTACTATATCGTCTGATGTACTATATCATTTGTAAATCTTGCTCAATTGTAAATTCATCCGCATGCTCGTGTTCCCATCCCACCGTGATCAAAAGTTAGTTAGTCTCAATGTACTGATACAATGTCATCTACGCATGTATTTTATTCAGGGGGTGTTGATATGTTATTAATAAATCTAACAAACAAACATTAACAACGTGTCCTTATCTTATCTCTCCCACCACTATGGCGCGTCACAATCGCGCCAATTCTACCTCATCGTCTTCCTCTTCTGAGTCGTCTGCGGGATCTTCTGCTAGATCGGAAGTGAGTACCCACCTGAGCACACCGCCACCCCGGATATCCAGGAAACGTGGAAGAGACGTGTTAGATGCGTCTGATAAGAATGGACGCAAGTCTAAAAAGGCCAGGTGAGTCATTCAGAGATATCAGTTGTCCCAAACAGAGCTTATCTATAGGATGCATAGCCCAGTTAGAGCCGAAAAGAAGGCCGAAAAACACAACGGTGAGGTTTTTCATTGAATTTTACGCGATCTCATATTGATCTTGATGAGATTATAGGAGATCACACACTAAAGTCCTTACGCCGCGGGAGCAGTGCATCCACGTTGCACGTTGGATCCCACGCGGACTTGATATGTTCTGCGATCTCAAGCAGACGATCCAGGTAAGTCTACTTTTGGAGCAAGAAGAAGAAGCCGAGGCCGAGGACGGAGATGAAGCGGAAGAAGAACACATCAAGGCTGCCCGCAGTAAGATCCTGGACGCCTGGTATGTACAATTGACTGCATATATGCGCACTCTGACCGCATATATGCACACACTAACTACTTATATCTATGCTAACATAATTTTCAGTGACGATATCACTCGTGCACGGTACAAGCGGACGTTCGAATACGTCATGAACACGCCCCTTATCTTGGGACTCTGATTGGAAGGAGAAAAAAACGCGAGGAGCTCGCACAACTCATTGGCGAGGTGCGTATGTTTTTTTTACATCAATTGCAACTAACTATATATTTACAGATGCAAAATATGATTAACCATACGCGCTCTGAGGACGCAAGTCGTCTCAAGTCTCGCATGGGCTCATACGCCGCTCCAAACCCGGGACAAAGAGCTTATCTGTCCGCCCATCACTGACGACAGCAAGAGCCGCGCTCTAATGGGTTTTAATCACGCCAGCTGGGCAAATTACTTTGTCCGGTTAGTATCTGGTCGACTACATCAAGGATCCGCATGGGTATGTTTTTTTCTTAAGGTTATCTGTACTAACAAGTTATTTCTACAGGATGAAGAACAAGTTCGATAGCGCGTCCTTAAAGGTGACCGCTGCCTTATGGCCGCCTTTCTCTATCCAGGCAACACTGCGGGCGAAGATTTGACCCGGAAGACATTATTGAAGGCTTTTTCGCGGATATCTTTTGGAGCGGGTAGGTTTTTCATTACTATATTGGGCTACTCTAATACATACAGGTTATCAAACATATCTTCACCTCTCCGTCGTCTGCGCTCAAGGCTGGCGTCTCTAGTGGAACTCGCGCTTGCAATGCAAAGCTCCATGGGATGAAAGAAGTTGGGGGCGAGCATATCAGTATGCCGCGGTTCAGGTAAGTTTTTTTTTCGCAGACTTAATTTACTCAGTCTATATTTTACAGGCTCGCTTTGCTATTAGCTCGCTTGAAAAATGGAAAGACCACGATGGTCTTTTCTATTACACTAACTTCTATACTAGGATTGTAAATCTTATTCGGGGGAGGAAGGACGAGGGGTGGGTCAACTCCCTGCTAGGACATTATAACGAGTAAGTGATTTTTCGTGTTGTGTATTTGTTCTAATTGTTCATTGATATAGGAAACTGTTCGGCAATGAAAATGGCGCCAAGCCTTGTCATTCTCCGAACATAGAGTGTTCCGAGACGACGATATGATTGCAATGGAACGGCAACTCGCCGCACGTGCTGCTTCCAGATCCTCAGACAAATCATCTGCACCATCTTCGGCACTCGATAATCAACAAGAGTCGCATGGCAAGTCCGTCCCTCCCCCTGATAGTTTGCCTCCATATCCTCCGTTAGCCACCTCGTCTCCTCAAGAGTCAGCGTGCTTCCCTACCCCCATCCTCAAGAGTGGCGCGCTTCCCTACCCCCGATCCTCCTGTCGACTCGCGCAAGGCGCAAGAAGTCTTACCTGCACGCCCCCCTACTCCCAATCCTCCTGATAACTCACACAAGCGCAAGCAAGTCTCCGCATCAGCCCTTTTCGATGATAACAGCCCTCTTACTGAAGAAGATGAAGAGATCACTCGACCTACTAAGCGCAAACGAAAGAATGCTGCTGTTCCACCGAAGAAGACTCCGAAACGCAAGGCAAGCAAGAAATAGTATTCAAGGTGAGTCACAACTGTCTCGTAGTCTGTTCAATACTTATAACCTTCACTCGATCGTATTAGGATTCACTCTACCACATCATTTTACCGTCCATTCGCATTTGCATCACCCGGTCTTCTGCCCATGTACTACTCTCACGAACTCTACAGTACTCTTCTGCTCTCGTGCTCTCATGGACCCGCATGTCTCATTTTTTCGTTGCAGTCTTCAATGACATCACTCATATGCTTTCTTCGCTATATCGTGTCCAGGCGATCGGTACGCAGTTACCACTATTACATTAGATTATATTCTACCATACCACATGTATCAGTATAGCTCAATGATAGGTGGTTATTATGGGATATGATTGATCGGATGTTATAACTACATATAAGAGATGCAATCATAAACACTATGGAACATGGCGGTAGATCAGCGCTCTAGAACGTGGCTGTGACCATATCAAAAAAATCGAT
>NW_024537999.1:0-16449 GCF_016628075.1 Suillus paluster
AAAACACACCAGTACAGTCTGTAGGGCTTCAAGCGTGTCCATTGTGTGAATTTGCAGCTGTGCATAATAGGAAAAGTCAAGAATTGATCATACAACACCCAAGACACAGCTGGTACCTCAACCATCAACAAACATGACCTTTGACTCTTCAAACATGCACCTGTGAGTAAGCCAATAAATACTACATCTCTGTGTTCACTTCCTGTCCATTGTTTAACAGCCGATATATCTTTCTTGAAGATGGAGCCCTGGATAGTCAGCATCGCCTTTGAAAACACATCCATTTCTTCCTCCCCAACAATATCAAACACCACTTCACAAGATGGTCCTTAAACACTCCTTTATGGAGTTGGTGCAAAAGGTCGGAGTGAATGCGAGGAAGATATTGAATGAGGCATATCTGCCCAAAATGGTTTATAAACGGCACGTAGACCATTTTCCTCAAATTCTGGAGGATGCTGACCATTCTTGCGCCTTTCCAGAATCTCTTTTGTCGACTCTGGATCATGCATCACCGAGTTGAGTCTGTCACCTTGCTCATTCCCTGCCACCAGACACTTTGGACAATGGTTCTCCTTGCAACAGGAAACCAGGCACTGCTCAGGAAAGTTGGTGACATATGCTGCCAGTATTGGGTGGACACAACAAATCTGTGAGTCTGCGCACACCATTTCAAAACCGTCTCGTCCAGCAGCTATGAGAGATGAGGATGGAGGAGTAGAGCATGCATTCAGTAATGAAAGAGTCTGTATCCGGCCAGCAAGTGTGCATCGGGAGTGAAGCAGTCAAGTTTGCCTGCAGGTAAGTAACCAATAAGAATCATTGCTCGTGCTGATGCCTGATGCCTTTTTGCTTTGGTGATGTTGCCAATAGACATACAGTGGCTCAAAAAACTGTCCACATGTTTTCACATTTTTCACTATCTATGATATTGTGTGAGAATATACAAACACATCAAGGACATGCTGGTACCATATTGTAGTACTACTTCAGGGCTTCCAATTGAGCCCTATGGCGTGGGAATCGGTCGAGATATGGTGGAGATATAAGGCTTACAAAATGATGACTCATGTGGACAGTTTTTTGACTCAAGTATTTTACAGTGATAATCAGGTATTCCAGTACATTGTGTGACCTCCCTTGGCTTTAATTACTACCTCTATCCTTCTAGGCATACTCTCAATCAATTTCTGGCAATATTCTGCTGTAATCCTTGCCCATTCCACTGCTACACTCTCCCATAGCTCCGATACTCCTTCAGAGGGGGTTTCATATGGCCTTGAAGCTTCTTCTTGAGTGTTGCCCCCAGAGATGTTCAATGACATTGACATCAGGGAACTGTGCCTGGCCCATCAAGAACATTGATAATATGTTCTTTAAAAACCATTGTCTGGCTCTCCTAGATGTGTGCTTGGGAGTATTATCCTGTTGGGAAATAATGTCTTTTTCATCAATCCCTGATTCAGCTATGCTAGGCAGCAAGTGGTTGTTTAGAATGTCCACATACTGCTCAGCATCCATCCTCCCCTCAACTTCAGCAAGAATACCCACACCATTCCATCCCATACAGCCCCATACCATTAGAGAACCTCCTCCAAATTTGACAGTCTCACTAACCTCTCTGTCTGTTAGAAAATCCCTCTTCTTTTTCCATACATATACCTTCCCATCTGACCCAATCCTATTGATTTTGGTCTCATCTGACCATATAACATGCTTCCAATCCTCTACAGTCCAGTTTTGATGGGCCAAGCCAAAGGTAGTCTTCTCTGCCTATGTTTGATAGAGAGACGAGGCATTTCTTCTTTGTTACTGCCTTGAGATGAGCTGCCTTGAGAACACTCCTCACAGTTTGTGAAAAGACAGTGGTGGTGATGGTGGAATTGATATAATGGGTGGCTTGGACAGCATTATTAGCCTTTCCTGTAGTGATATGTTGAATGATAGCCCTCTTATTAGCAGAGGTGGATGTCCTCCACAAGATTTTTCCTTGGCCAGGTGGCTTTCTTTGATACACATGGCCACAGTAGACTTGCATACTTCAGTTCTAGAGGAAATTTAATGAGCAGAGAGGCCAGCACAGGACAAAGAGCGGATATTATCCCTTTGAGCAGAGGAGATGGCTTTCATGGTGATTATGACCATGACACATGACACATTCTGGTTTATATAGTTAGATATAGTTTTAAGAGTATGTCTAGAAGGATAGAGGTAGTAATTAAAGCCAAGGGAGGTTACACAATGTACTGGAATACCTGATTATCACTGTAAAATACTTGAGTCAAAAAACTGTCCACATGAGTCATCATTTTGTAAGCCTTATATCTCCACCATATCTCGACCGATTCCCACGCCATAGGGCTCAATTGGAAGCCCTGAAGTAGTACTACAATATGGTACCAGCATGTCCTTAATGTGTTTGTATATTCTCACACAATATCATAGATAGTGAAAAATGTGAAAACATGCGGACAGTTTTTTGAGCCACTGTATATACTGGCCATGCTGACTTGTCCCCTCGGAACTGTGATAAGCAGGTTTTGTCCAATGATAGAATAATTGGCGCCATCATGGCTCCTTTGGGCAAGGCTTTCTGCTCACAAGGTCAGTCCATTTCTTCATTGCTCCCTCTTGAACAGTCTTACTTGTGTCTCGCCCCACCAGTCTGCCGTCCACATCTCATCAATCACTCTATGTTGGCCTGCATGGTCCACATATGCTCTGGCAGGTGAGTACACCATATCCACCTTAAACAAAGAGTTGCTGATTAACTCCTTGACACACTCTACAGGATCACAGCTCCAAAGCTTGACATTTTCTTGCAGTGGTACTCCATTATCATCCTCAAGGTTACCGTGCACGGTAACCTTCCTGCAACTCCAACCTGGTCCATGTGGAAGATTGTCGACCCTCTGCAAGAAAGAGTGGTTGTTATGGAACGAGACTTTTATGTGGTTTTGTGTCTGGTCGTGGTATCAATATTGTGAGTTCAGTCAACACTTTTAACATACTATTGGTAACTTCAAATATTTGTCTGTCCATATCTGTCCAAGATTTTTGATGAGCCACTGAGCCAATTCCCACTCCTCCCTGGTGAGTTTAGTTTCCCTTCTCACCAATGCCACGCTCAAGCACTTACGCGTCTTCAAAGGGTGCCCATGCATGCTCACCCTCTTCCTCCTGATATCTTCTATCTCTTTCAAAAGCTGTCTCCCCCTCACACAGCGCCCAGCTGGCATCTCCTTGAGGTTCAAAATAATGCCCAGAGTGGGAGAATGTCTTCTCTTGTCCTTGACTTCCTCAATGGCAACACAACAACTTTTGCTGGGAGTGGGGTTGTTGTTGATATTGGCAGCGTCATCATGGGAGAAGTCAACAGGTGGTGCATCCCAATCCTCTGCCTTGACATCTTCGATCATTGATGCCCACTGCTTTTGACATTCAGGAGCAATGTGTCTGTTGAGACCTTTGTGTATGGTTGATACCTTGCCACAGAACATACAGGAAGGCATGGTTTGACCGCTGTTACCACAACCCGCCCATGCACTTACTAGCACCCTTCAAGTTTTTTCCAGGAACATTTAATTTCGACGCCACAACCCTAACCCTTCGACAACTACACAACCCTTAACCACTGGCACTGTCATATACTGGATCCGAGCACCTCCAATACCACCTTTGAACATCCCTACCACTAGTCCGACCCCCTGTTTCCCCATCTGCTCCATCCCTCCTTCTCCAACAATGCATGAAGTTTCAGCAGGACTAGCCCTGCTACCTCCACCCGACTCTGTTCCGCTCCTCCGACACTACCCCTATTTTCTCCGACACTATATCTCATATCTCCGGATCTGGAAGTCCGGATTCTCCCCTATGAAAGTCTGGGTTTCCATCCTGTTGTCTGCTTGGCACTCCGCTTTCATCTCTGGACTTACACCTGTCTCCTTTTAGAATAACTGCTCTCCAGCTACCGGTTGTACATCTTTCCACTTTGCTTACTGATCTGTCCGTCTGTCATATACCTGATCTGACCGCTCTGATATCAATATCTGCTCTGCTTTCTGACCACCTCCGCTCCATCTGTCCTCCGCTCCGTCCAATCATCGTCCACATCCACTCCTACACTTCCGCTTGACCGCCCAACTGGTCCCCTTCTATAATGTCTCCATTCAACTGGAACCTCTTTCCCCATTTAGACATATACTTTCCCCTTTGGTACATAGACCCTTACTTCTGGATCACCAGTAATTCCTCTTACTGCTCGATCACTGATCTGACGCGTATATATTGATATCTACTCCGACTTATGTCTTCACCTGTGTAGGTACTTACAAATTATATCCTTGGTACATAGCTTTACAACATAGTTCTCCTGATCACTGCCTCACACTTAGAAGTATATAACATATCCTATACTTAGATATTTTCCTCAGTCTTAATATTACTTGTCTTCTTGCAGTTTCTACTTGTGAGAATTCTCAGTAGGACCTTGCCTCCTCTGGACACAAGTTTCATCTTGTTGTCACCTCCGACTTAGAGCTGCGCTCTAAGTCTTCCCCCTTACTTCTCCACCTCTATCAATAATCCCCCTTTGCTCCTATCCACCCCCTGCTCTATCCTCCGCCTTCTCCGCTCTGCTCCTAGTCGGCCCGCTGCTAGTAGCACTTACCTCCTGACCCTCAAAGCGAACCAAAAGCGGTCTACTCATCCTACCGTTGGACAACGTCAGACCCGCTCCAAATTCAGGGCACATACTCGGCTAAGGGCACAGTGCAAGAGCTGAAGCCAAGCCCCGACCTCTCCACTTCCTGAGCCCGGCACGGTACCTAACACTGTCTGTAATTCATTTCCGACTTCATTTCTTTGATCCATTGTACACTTACTAATAGACTCTCCATATGCTTCGGGCATAGCTTTTACTTTGCTGACTGATTATTTATATGATATCTACAGTATATAAACTCCTGTAAAACTCTGGAACTCCGGAGTTCGAATATCATCTTAGTTCTGCTCATTCCTGCTTCTCCGGACTTGAGTCTAAAACTCTTGTCTACCTCTGAGTCTTGGGGTTAAACCTTAGGACTAAATCTCCGGCTCTACCTTAGGGTAGTCTAAACTCTGTTCTGCTTCTACTCTGGACTTGTCCACAGTAGCCTTAATCTGTTCATTCCTAGCCTTCTGGAGTTCTGCCGAACTCCCCCTATGTCTTCTATGTCTGACCTCCAGACTTCCCTGGACTTCCATTGGATTTCCCCTCTGCCCCTCGGAAATTAAGGGCACATACTCAGGTAAGGGGCACAGTGCACGAGCTGAAGCCAAAGCCCTTTGAGTAATCTTTCCCTTGAGCATGACCTTAACAGGCATGCAACCCTTCTACTTCTCCCTTCGCAAGACTAAACCAGGCTAGTGATACCATGAGCCACAAGTAGGAGTTCTAATATTTGAACCTTGCGTGCCTCTTCACACTGCTTCTTCTCCGCATCCCAACACTGTGTTATCATCTCCTGCATCAACAGTTGGTGAGTCACTAGGCCCTGGAAGTGTTCCAATAGTTGAGCTTTGCACGCTTCATCACAGTGCCTTATCTCTGCATCCCAATGTTCCAATACCAGAGTTTGAAGGTAAGTTTGTGATGCTTGAACGGGTCCTGGTGTTTGACAAAACGGTTGCAATGGAAACAGAACATCAAGAGTGGGGGCTGGACCCCCCTTAGCCTTAGCCTGTCCTGGGGCACAAACTACATTAAACGGTCAACTTGGAGGTGGTATGGGCCTGCTGGAGTGTCAGAATTTGTCATGGTGGAGTATACGGTTGAGCATCTCACATTGTGCTGACTTTGTTGCCCTCCAGCAGTGGTTTGTTTGACGGTGTTAAGGCTGAACTGCAATTTTGATTAGTGCGTGGTGAGTGTCGGACCTGCTGAAGTGACTTACTAGATGGTCATTTTGCATATGACTGGAGTATTGATCATAAGGTTGAAAGGAAAGTCGTTCAATCCCTCTTACTTATACTGTTGAATTGACACCGCATGGACAGATGAAAATTTAACATTCAAATCAACAAAACTCAAAATTTGTTCGTTGATTGAACGCTGCCGCAGCATTTTTAAAGGTATGTTTGTCACTTATGTTGTCACCATTTCTACTTACCATTAATCATGGCTGCAAAAGCAGGTTTGAATAAGCCTGCCAAAATGTTTGTTTTGAAGGCCTGGAAAGACCTATGCACTGAGATGGAGTCAACTGCAGGGCGCACCGCAAGTGGTTGCAAACACTGACCAACTGAAAGAGAGACCTACAGAAGTAAGTAGGTCTCAGTGAGTTAATGTTCTAATGTGACTGACACCCTTCTACTCAACAGTTTTAGAAGCTCGTCAAGGTGAAGTCCGCCACAAAGACTTCAAAGCAGCAATGGAAAAACACCAATTGAAGGTACTGCATGCTGCATACAAAAAAAAAACCCGAGGAGTTCAACATTGAGCCTGCAGAACTCCTCAGTGATATCAATATGGAAGAAGAAAATATGGTTGGTGTCTTGTTCTTTCAGTGCCATGTTGCTCACAACGATGTGGTAGTTCTCAGATCACTGTGTACCTACAAAGGTATCTAAGTCACAGGTGCTCATGTTCAGTACGAGCAAAACCCCACCAGCTGTCTCTGCTCCAAAGTCTTTCAGTCAGGACCACCTGAGTATGGACTCGAGCCTGACCGTCTCAGCACCAAAGTCAATCAGTAAGTCCCACAAAGGTACTGTATCTTACATTGTGTACATCTACAATACTAACACACTTTTGTCAGCTCCTGCAACCATTGTGTCCTCCAGTGACGATAGTGGCACTGAGGACGAACACAAATCAAGCGACATTGAGTCTGTGAATGATGCTGACTACACTAGTGACCATTGCAATCAAGCCGTGGTCAAAGATGCTTCACCACAGGTCATCGGGACAAAGCATCAACTGCAGGACAGTGATGAAGAAACCAAACCACCAAAGTTCAGCAAAACTTCAAATGGATCTCGCCAATGATTAAAGGCCTGTGACTTTGAGAAGGTCATAAAGGATTTGCTTGTCATTGTGACATCTATCTATCACTGTCTAATTGTGACATGCGAACCCTTTCCTCAGACACTTATCGTCGAGACAAAGTTAGCTAAAGAGGCCTGGTGAGAGGCATCAAAAATAGCAGGGCTTACTATCCAACTAATGCCTTCTTTGGTCAAAATGGTAAGCAGTCGCTTGCTCATGTACACATTCCTGCCCTATTGATGTTATGTGTTATGTAGATGACGAGGCACACTTCACAAGTGCAAGGGGAGCTCAAAACCAAGATGTGAGCACTTACAGCATCATTCTTTGGCTTCCGCACAAGCTGTTCTATAGCGGCCATTAAACAGAATTGTGACCTGGCCGAATGTCTGAAGGATGGGCCATGTTTCGTTTTCAAGGTGCGTTGCCAATCCTAACTTCACCTGTTGTTGCTTGATGTCTGACTCACAGAGTAACAGGACTGGGAGAAGAGATGTGGGATTTACAAAACTGGATTAATACAGTCTGCGGTGGATAACATGTGGTTTGCAAACTGCAATGATGAGGGTGTGATTCACAGTAAATATTTCAACCCTTTACCAGTTGAAATTCTTGTGCTTATACTCACAGCGGTGAGTGTCTTCCAGCAATCTGATGTCTATGCTGCAGCTGACTCCTGCAGTCTAACAGATTGAATGTTGCATCAACAAGTGGATAACCAGGGTGAAGGAAGACATAAAATTCTCATTGGCAACTTATTCTCCAATCTACCTTGTTCATCTCAGTTCCTTACAGCAGTTTGATGAGCGCACATCTGGTTATAAACTGCTAGGTAAAATTGGTGCTGATATCCTTGAGGTTGCTCGGTATGTGCCTGCCCACTTGCATTGATCATCCTCCAAACTGATGTGGACAGCAAGGCTCCATGCTGGTGTGAACTCACTGGCTGCGCAGGCGACACCCATCGGCTTCACAGATGATGTATTTGATGATGCAATTCAAGAGTATGAAGCCGAGGCTAGAGATGCACGAGAGCCTGAGGGGGCTGCAGAGGTGTAGAAGTTGGTAATGTTTGACCTTTCAGGAGGCTGCTGCTGGATGTAGTACTGGATTTAGTACTGTCTGCTGTCCGCTATGCTCTAATTCTACTCAGTTTTGTTGATTTTGGCCAGTGGCGTGGATTGGTTGTTGTAGCTAGCTGTTGCACTGTGTAGCCACCTGTAGTTGGCTATGACGAGCTACAGGTGAGTGTCATAGTGTTATATTGTTGCCTGTCTTATCTATTGCACTGTGTAGCAGCCTGTAGCTGGCTATAACAAGCTACAAGTGACTCTCATAGCACTATATAGTGAACCGTATGACTACATAGCTGCGTGTAGAAGGGATCTGACAAATGGGACTACAGGTACTACAGTGACTATACAGCAACCTGTAGTCAACCATATTTTTCCTGATGTTGCCTGGTTTGGGTTTTCATGACTTTATTTGCCTGCAACTAGTGTTGGGCGGAACCCCTACCATGGGAGGTGATGCAAGAGCCTCTCTAAGTAGGGCCAAAGCTGTCACAGCACCAGCGTGTGCTGACGCTGATGAGGAAGGGTTACTGGACATAATCAGCAAGATAAGGTGATAGCCCGTCAGGGAGCTGAACAGGTGCTAGACAAGAGGCGAGCAAGCCTATCTCACCACGAGAGATGGTGTCCACTTGATTCTGTGTGGATTTGACATAAGACAATATGTGGAAAATGTTGGAGGACATGGTGATGGCCACAACGTGTTTGATGCATGCATTGATCTGAAAGTTGTGACAACAGCCTCATTGAAAGGTGCCAATAATGCCTTGATTATCTGAGTGTATCAGTACAGTGGTGTCTTTCCAACCTAAGGCAAAAAGTGTGAGAATGGCCAATTCTACCGCAACAGCTTCCAGCCAACTGATGTTGCATCCGTGAGTCTTCCACCCATCAATGAGGGTCCATGTGTTCCAGTTATTGCTGAAAACCAAGCCTACACCCCAATTGGTGGAGGCATCAACCCACAGGTCTAATTCCTGCGGTGATCCCCACGGCATAAGACTACATGGGGTGGTCTTGGCACTTAAGGTATTCTGCCACCATTTTAGATTGGACAGGACCGAAGGTGGTGGACGCAACCGAGCGTGTTTTGAAGGGAAATCGGAGATAAAAGTTGAGAAGTTGGATAAATAAGCGCGGCCATGTGGGATGACAAAGGCAACATGAGAAAGGGTGCCGTTGATGCTCATGGCATCCTTTCCCGACATGCGAGCACAGTTCTCAAGCGATGTGAGTAGCTCTATGATCTTGCGGAGGTACTTCTGACGCTTCTCTATGGGCAAATCCACAGTGTGGCTGATAAGGTCCCACAAGAAACCTAAGTAAGTAAAAATCTCCATGAAGTCATGCCACTTTGTTGGATGCCATGGAACGCCCAGTGGCTGTGAGTGTGTGTGAATGTCTTCCAAGTTGTGGGTGTAACGGTAAGGTGCTACGGAGCCATCGGGTAACGTCTCACTGCCACTGCATGCAAAGCGAAAAATGGTATGATCGTCAACCCATTTCTTGAAAAGTCCAAGGTTCAGATTGTGCAGAATGTCCACCATGGCGTCTGCAATGTGACCCTGGATGCCTCCAGCCATGGTCAAACCAAAAGGGAAGACATGGTCTATGAAGAAGCTACCATCCACTGATACAACGATGAACTGCTTGTGCGGGGGCCAAACCGGCACAGTTCTGTAAGCAGCCTCAATGTCCAAGGTCACAGCCTGGGTTCCCAATGGAGCCATAGCAACCTGAGAGTAACAGTGAGCTCCAATATCCTCGACGGACATGCAAGCGGAATGGAGATCCACACCCTTGTGTGCCCTTGAAAAAGCACCCTTGTGCACACACCCTAGTGTGTGAAAGACCCATAAGGGAAAAACGCAGACGCGCACATGCCCTCGCATGGAGCACCTGCCCTTGCGGGTGCAAAAGGCAGACACACCCTTGTGTGTATGCGGGAGTGCAAAAGGACAGGGGGAAGTGTGTTTGAGCAGAAATCAGCAACTCACAATCTCAGCCACCTGGGCCACGGTTCCCCACTCAGTTGGGAAGTTGTCGGAGTCGAGATTGTCATTGATGGCATACCCATCCAAATTGTGGTACGATAGGTCCCACACAATTCAGAACTTTCCAGGCTCTCCCAATTTTTCCACTCGCCCTAGCGGCAATGACATGAAGTGTCCCCCAAGGATGTGTTGAACTTCTTCCATAGTGTATGGACCCGACATGCATCCAAGGTTAACTTTGGTCGGTGCAGTATGTGCACAGGACCTCAGGATGTTCTGTCGCTGAATTATGATTATTGGGTGATATGTGTGCATGAGCGGCGCCATGTCGCCAATGGGAAAACCGTGTTGAAGATTGAAGATGAGATTAGGGTACCGATCTGAAAGATTAAACCTCTTCAAGTAAGAGTCATAGACGTTAGCGTTATAAGGAGTGATGATACAAACCGTGAATGTCCTCACAGGACTTTGAAGCAGTGGAATGGGACTTGCTACCACAGTGGGAACAGATGTGGAGAACATTGGAGTTGTGTTGTGGGGAGGGACAACGCTCTAAGGTTGAAGGATATACATATGGCTGCCATAGAAGACTTGAGGACGACCTTCCCATTGAGCCACATGCAGATGGGAGTATCTCCTTTGACAGTTTGTGTGTGTGTGCACCTGCTGGACTTGTGACCTTTCCGACCGCAGACAATGCAAAGGAGTTGGTCGGTGGGTCACTCTCCTTTGCCCCTACAAAAGGGCTTTCCATCCGAACCTACATTCGTGCTCGCAATCAAAGATGAAAGGGCTTCAGGCCTTCTGGAAGGGTAAGGAGCATACTGGTTAGATCACCCTCCTGTTGTAAGTGTGACGAGCGGGCAAGCTTTGTGTCAATGCATATCTCGTTCCAATGTACCACATAAAATGCAGAGTCGGGGAAGCTAAGAGTGTTAAAAACTTCCGACATATCTCAATATTGAAATTGAGGATGGCCTGGTATTGGTCGATGAAATGTCGTGTTCAACACAGAAGTTTTGGTGCTGTGTGAAAATCTTCACGATGTTGTCATCCGCTACTTTGGCGAGTAGCTTCAGATAGTTGGCTGAGGCTTCATAAAAGCTCCTGAGTGGAAGAGTCATCTCAATGGGGAAACCGGAAGAGGTGTCCATTACACATAGTTTCGGATCGTCCAAAACAAGGCCTTTCTTCATCTTTATGCATGAGGGATCCATGTGGATCCTGTGGAGTGCGGCTGTGGTAAGCAGGGTAAGAGGAATGTGGATCTTAGCTTTCGCCAAGTTGATGAGAGGACAGGGAATTTCATGGGCGGAAGAAGTAGCTGTAGTACACGTAGTATTGGCTAAGGTAAAAATAGGAGCATCGGAAGTCGAACTCAACGCAGAAGGAATTTCTACTGCAGGATGAGCAACAGATTGTGCTCCAGAGAGGGAAAGAAGTATCTTTTTTAGAAGTCAGGGTAAGAGCATTAAGTACATCTGCCGCTTTGAGTAATCTATCATTATCATAAGGAGGTGAGGAAGAAGAGTGATCTCTATGTGGGGTAGAAGGGGGTGAATCGTCTTCATCGAGAAGGTCCTTGTCATAGATAACGCACTCGATCCAGTTAGGGTCCACCCGACGTCTGGCACGTAAGCAATTCCTCTCCTTTTGGAGTAAGTTTTCTGCTACACATGCCTCACGTCCGACAAACCTCATACTGTTATGAGCCATAATACTAGTGAAACTGTCCATCTCACCATCCGACATGTGTCTGTCACCGTCGGGGTTGATGTTGCTTGTGTCTTTTCCTCCAGCACCTGCAGGGGCAGGATTTGTAGATTCAGTCATTGTAAGGTATAAGAATAAGTATAACATTAATTAAGTGGATGTATGCATATGAATCCTCATTCGAGAACAAGAGCGAGTGAGCATAGAAAAGAAAGAAGATAAGATGCGCATACAAGCACGCGTCTCTATTTGGGACACTCTCTCGCTTAGTAAGCACTTGTTTGAGCCATCTACTTGCAAGCTCGCATGCTGGCTCAAACAACACCATGCTTGTATCTGGCTTAGAGACTGAGTAATGATGACCTTGCTTGTCAAGGTTTCGTTACGTGTGTGCATGTTCCTAACTTACCGGTAACTTTCGTATTACACGTGACCACGCACTAACCCATAATTCCGAATTTCCAACCATCGACTTAAGTACCGGCAACTTCCGTCTTACACGTGACCAGGCCCACGTCCGTCGACTTATCAGACGCGCGCACTGTACATCTCATCATACAACTGCCTTGGCTTTGCGCATGTTCTTAGTTTTGGATCTGGGGCACGTGTCTTGAAAATAGGGACAACTCATGCTGCCGGAGTCTCAGCGTGTATAACCTGTCTGAACTGCTCCGCTACTGTCGATGGACCACTGTAATGCAAAGATTTGCAATCACCGTTTTGCGACCTCAACACACCATGTCACGCTTCAAGAATTACATTAGTTTGTAGTCGCATCTACGCTACTACTGGCGAGTCAAGGAATGTTTTTTTTAGATGTTGTAGCTCTTAGATGAGCGCATGCAAAACATCTTGTACCTCCCTGCTAAATTTTACCGCTCGTCACAGAAAGTCACTTACTAATGATTTCGAACGCACGAAACTCGAAGACGCACGGATCAAATGGATACAAAGTGGTCAGTACACATATGTGTCTCGTGGCTGATCTATTCGTACGTAGTATGATAAGATACAACTGCTCGCGCTCGACTGAGTCTGTGATCAATATACCAATGACTTTAGGCAGACTAACACCATTACTCAGGACAAAAGCCTTCGCTGGCTCATTCTGGAAGAAAAACGACAGAACACAGTAGTGAGAATAGGACACAGGCTCGAAGTGCATACGAGCCCACGAGACAAGGGATTGAAGGCAATCGGCGCCATGAACATCGAAAGCCATCCATACCTAAGTACCATCCATAGTGACTAAGTAATAGAAATTCTCATCTGACAAACCTCTTAAGCATAAAACTGTAAGCATTTGTCATAAACTTTCCTGCGCAGCCGTACAGACAGTTGTTACGATCTCGTCCGACAAAACCCTCTCCCGCTAATCGTGGGAATCGGGGATGAACGGTGGGCTGGCGGCGACTAGCAATGAGCCTGCCTCTGGCAGACTGAGCTGGTGTGGCTCGAGCTAATGATTAATGATGAATGCTACCTACGACAATGCCCGAAGGCTCCACCCTGCTGACTAAGCTACGCAAACGCTGGCAAACCCCCGCCTGCACCACCCCCTCGCTAGGGGGTACCACTCCAATGGACAAGCGCACCTGCCGTAACCGTTTACCCTTTGGAACTATGAGGGGCTTTTCGACGATTTGTCATGTTGTCCATTTCCTGCTAATTAGTTGTCCTTCGATTTGGCTACACAGATAGGGCCCAATTTATACAGCCGAGCTGCCACTTCGTTATCACTGTAACAGCTTTTAACATGCTAAGGCTGACTGGCGCTTGTGACGAGTTTCGGGGTTAGAGTCCAACGTACGTCGAAACAGCCCGCGGGACGGTGAGGCAAGATTACTTGGTTTGTGGGTGAAGGTCCCCCACCTTGAAAAAGAAGGGACTAATGTCTTGCTGATGTCTTCCTTCTTTCAAGGTCTGCCTACGGGAGACTAGTCCCATGTCGTGAAGCCGCATAATTCAAGGGAGCACTGGCAACTGGCAATGTGCCGGGAGAAGCTGGTCGTGAGGTTGCTCTTGATTGTGCTGGTCTTCCAACGTGCTGACTTTCCTCTGATCGCCACCTGAGCTTCGGAAGAGAGTGGTCTCCAAAGCATGAATTTAGGAGTCGGCGTTGGAAAGATTCATGGCATGTTCCCTGAGTACCCTGAACATCTCATTACTTGCGAGAGCCTGAGAGCACAAGAAGATAACCAGGTCAACCACTATATGCCTCGAGTTTAGAAAGCTAATACTTAAGCTCTTCAGTGGGATCCTGAGTAGTCTTGAGTGCCGCCAGCCCATGGGCACGATCATCGCTGTTGATTCGTTCCTCAAGTTCGTGAACACTAGCGTTGTCGACGATGTTGAGATACAGACCTCGCCTTCCTCTAGGAACTAACTGGCTCGCTTGGTATCTCTCTCTCATACGGTGGTTTCTTGTGCCCGCATGTTGAGTTTGGAAGGGCCGGTCTCCAGATCTTGGATGAATTTGCCGAGCAATCTGCAGCAATTCACCCTTCTATCGTATCTTCAGATATAAATCATCAGTCGGACGACGACGTTATCGGAGTCGTCAACGTACCGATCTCGAGCTCCTCAAGACAAACAACTAAAACCAGAAATGATATCTTGAAATAAGGAGGGCAAGAACTTCTGAAGGTTTTTCCTGCTCGTCTGTAGACCCCGCCTCTGAAGTGAAGGCCTTCGCCAAGCTGAAGCTTCTGGAACCTTCTCTCTTACTCGCCATGCGGCGGTGATTATCGAGTGCATCGAATGTCGTTTGTTGGCTGTGTTATGATAATAGTCAATATGCTCAGGCTGTTCAGCGAGGAGTCGTCAGACTCGATAACTGCACATTCTCACCCTCAACCTTGCATGACCCCGGCGATGGTCATCGCACTGCGACTTCAATTGAAGAATCTCCGCCTAACTTGTTCTCCAACGACTGCTTCTCTTGGACAGCTACATCTACGTGAGTGTGCTGCTATTCCTGCACCACGCACCTTTCTCCCTAAGCTTCTTTAGCTGGGCCATGGCGCCTGTGGCAATCGGTGGGGCCGGCATAAAATGTATTAGTATGCCTCTTAGTAGGCGACTTGGCGAACTCCGTAGGCTGCTGTTGTCATCTTGAATATAAATAATCGTGCTTGTGGGGACGTATGAGACGGCAACTTCCTGCCAAGAAAGAGCCGTTGAAATAGACGCCTGAAAGAGAAGCGAAGCAGTTGACAGGACATCGGGAACTTCAGAAGGTTCAACAAGTACTCAGAGACTTGAACCATTTCGATGTCGGTGTGAAACAAAGAATGATAATATTAGCGCTGGCTCGACAGACGGGTTAGAGGTAGCAAACATACAGGTTTGCAACGTCATTCTCGGTGTTCTCCGTGGATGGTGCAGACTCCTGCCCTGGGAAGCAGGAGTATATGATCTTGGAGGTGAACTTGCCAGCAGTCTTCTTCTGCTGCCCCTTCTTGAGCTACAGAGACTGTGAGCCGGTGGAATAACTGAAGAGTCGAGGATGCAAACCATGGCGGTTGCTCGAGCGGCCTTCGCGGCGTGACCATTTTCATGCTGAATGGCTGAGTCAATCATGTCAGTAGGCGTGAACCCGAAGTGCGAAACATCTAGCATCCTCGGAAACCAGTTTGAATGATGACTTGAATTCAGGACTATATACGGTTCGAGGAGAAAAGAACATCAAGGAATAATATCTGGATAGCAGCAGATGACCTGATAGGAGACATATATGTATACCAGAGAGTATGAAACTAATGATGAGTAAGGACCGACTCGAAGGCGTACGTCGCAAGTGCCGCACGCAGGTGAGCATAGAGGATATAGCGAGATAACGAAAGACAGTCCACAGTTTTATCATGCCCAAACCTACATTAATTTGTCAGATCCTTATCACACATGAAGTTGAAGACACATACCCTGAGGGTGCTATCCCAACTACCAGTGCAAAGAGCCATTCCATCCACACTTACACCTAGACAGCTGACTCTGTTTTCATGCCCGGTCAAAACACCCACGCGCTCGCCTCGTAGAGTGTCCCAAACATTGCACGTCCAATCATCATAACCACCAAAGAGAATGCGGCCGGAGATGGAGAACGCGACAGAGTAATACCACAAAGAATGTTGTCGTGTGTGAAGCTGTTCAATTCACGATCCGCACGTATATCGAAAAGCCGGCATGAAGCATCATCCGATCCTGTGGCGAATGCATCGCCATTTGGGAAGAATCTAAACGATAATAAGTATCGTGCATAACCACATGGAAACAATCAACTTACTGAACAGCGTTGATGTCTGACTCATGACCGGTGAAAGTCTGTGTTGCACGACCACTCCGAATATCCCACAGCTTGGCGGTGGCATCGCAAGCACCAGAGACGAAAACGTTCTGGTTCGGACCTAGCGACAAGCTATGTGATATGGGTGAGCAACGCAGTGATTGTACAACAAAGCAATGCAATCATCCGTACCTCATGACATCCCCGGTGTGATCACTGAACTCGACCACTCGGACACCAGCTTCAATATCCCAAAGCATACAAGTCATGTCACCGGAGCTAGTAACGATTTGCCTGTCGTTGATGAAGCGACAGCAACTGAGATAACCAGAGTGAGCGCTAACTCGCGCCCACCTC